>NC_079396.1:27259736-27262236 GCF_029220125.1 Pseudoliparis swirei
GGACTTTGACCACGAGGTTCGTACTGAACTCAAAGTGGAAATGGAGATAATCTGTATCCTGTGTTGAAGAGGAAGTGACCTGTCAATCACCTGTAGCTCCGCCCCTAAAGCGCACCCTGCTTCATGGTCTGACTCTAAATGACCATAAAGTATAAATGATGACATCATGCTGTATAGAAGAAGACTTGAAACTAGAGACTGAGACATAAACTCATGTTGACAATGTTTACTGAGGGAAAACATCAAGAGAAGTAGAGTCACTATATAGACTTCTATACAACCAGAGGAGCCCCATGGTGGTCAGGAGAGAGAATGCAGCTTCAACTCATGAAGCATAGACTTCTATACACCCAGAGGAGCCCCCTGGTGGTCAGCAGAGAGAATGCAGCTTCAGCACATGAAGAACAGACTTCTATACAACCAGAGGAGCCCCTGGTGGTCAGGAGAGAGAATGCAGCTTTAACTCATGAAGCATAGACTTCTATACACCCAGAGGAGTCGCCCCCTGGTGGTCAGCAGAGAGAATGCAGCTTCAGCACATGAAGAACAGACTTCTATACAACCAGAGGAGTCACCCCCTGGTGGTCAGCAGAGAGCTTCAGCACATGAAGAACAGTCCTCACCGTTGAAGCCGGTGCTCCGGATGTACTTCAGCAGCGTCTTCCCGTCGGCGGCCTCCATCTGGGGACACACGTCGAGCCGCTCGGGGCACAGCGCCCTCTGCATGCTGTGCAGCGCGTGTGCCATCGTGTACACGGCGTCGATCACAAACTGGACCTTCCCTTCCTGCTCGTACCTGGACTCGCTCCCGATGCGCTCCTTGCCTAAAGGAGGGAGGAGAGGAGGAGGAGGAGGAGGAGGAGGAGGAGGAAACCTCATAAGCCACTCATAACTTCCTCCACACCGGAGAGGCTGAACGGACATCCGTGAAGAACAAGAAGGAGAACAAAAAGGAGAAGAAGGAGAAGGAAGAAAGAGAAAGAAGGATGAAGAAGAAAGAAGAAGAAGATGGAGGAAGAAGGAAGAAGAAGGAAAAGAAGAAAACAGAGAAGAACAAGAACAAGAAGAAGACGAAAAAGGAGAAGAATGAGAAGGAAGAAGGAGAAAGAATGGATGAAGAAGAAAGAAGAAGAAGAAAAAGAAGGAAAAGACAAAGAAGAAAATGGAGAAGGTGAAGAAGATGGAGGAAGAAGGAAGAAGAAGGAAGAAGAAGGAAAAGAAGAAAACAGAGAAGAAGAAGAAGAAGAAGAAGAAGAAGAAGATGAAGAAGAAGAAGAAGAAAAATAAGAAGGAGGAGAAGGAGAGGGAGGAGGGGTAGGAGGAGAAAAGGAAGAAGAAGAAGAAGGAAGAGAAAGGAGAAGAAGAAGAAGAAGGAGAAGAAGAAGAAAAAGAAGAAGGAGGAGGAGGGAGGGGGAGGAGGAGAATGAGAGGGAGAACGAGGGGAGGAGGAGGAGAGGGAGGAGGGGTAGGAGGAGAAAAGGAAGAAGAAGAAGAAGAAGAAGAAGGAGAAGAAGAAGAAGGAGAAGAAGAAGAAGGAGGAGAAGACGAAGAAGAAGAAGAAGGAGAAGAAGAAGAAGAAGAAGAGGAGAAGAAGAAGAAGAAGAAAAAAAAGAAGAAGGAGGAGAAGGAGAGGGAGGAGGGGTAGGAGGAGAAAATGAAGAAGAAGAAGAAGAAGGAAGAGAAAGGAGAAGAAGAAGAAGAAGAAGGAGAAGAAGAATAAGAAGAGGAAGAAGAAGAAGAAGGAGGAGAAGGAGAAGAAGGAAGAGAAAGGAGAAGAAGAAGAAGAAGAAGGAGAAGAAGAATAAGAAGAAGAAGAAGAAAAAGAAAAAGAAGAAGGAGGAGGAGGGAGGGGGAGGAGGAGAAGGAGAGGGAGGAGGGGTAGGAGGAGAAAAGGAAGAAGAAGAAGAAGAAGAAGAAGAAGAAGGAGAAGAAGAAGGAGAAGAAGGAGGAGAAGACGAAGAAGAAGAAGAAGGAGAAGAAGAGGACGAAGAAGGAGAAGAAGAAGAAGAAGAAGAAGAAGAAGAAGAAGAAGAAGAAGAAGAAGAAGAAGGAGAAGATGGAGATGGAGATCATGAGTGAATCTTTCCTCCACAGTAATCTGAGTCTCGTGCCGTAGCATAACTCCGTCTCCTCGTGTGATGGATGCTGCGTGACGCCCGTCACCACGGCGACGGCTCAGGCGATACGAGCATCACCGTTAACAACGGCATCATTAATGCTGCTGTGGGGGGGGGTTTACTCCCAACCTCAATAAATAAAGTGCTCCGTGGTTAATACACAGGGCACGACAGGACTGGGGGGAGGGGGGGAGAAAGACTTCTATACAACCAGAGGAGTCGCCCCCTGGTGGTCAGGAGAGAGAATGCAGCTTTAACACATGAAGCATAGACTTCTATACAACCAGAGGAGTCGCCCCCTGGTGGTCAGGAGAGGGAATGCAGCGTACCGGTGCACTTGCGGCTGCTGTCCTCCCTCTTGGAGGCGCTGAGGAGCCGGCAGT
>NC_079396.1:27269736-27392236 GCF_029220125.1 Pseudoliparis swirei
GCATTAGTGCACTAGACGGTTTCTCCTTGAAGTTGTGGAGCGAGAATCCCACTAATGCATCTGACATTTGGCTGCGGCGGAACAGGGCGGAGGATCTCTGGGATCAACAGACAACAAGCAGCCGGAAAGTATCGGGAGTTATTTTTCCAGCTCTTCTCTCTTTCCGTATTCACCGGGGTCTTCGTTTCCAATCCAACCCAGTCGCGTTCCGGCTGGATGAATTCCTATTGAAGTGTACAGTTATACGTCGGTACATAATTAATGTGTTTATTAAAGATAAGACGCCTCGGGTTTAGCAGCGAGGGCTTTTTTTTTCCCTTTTCTTTCGAAGAAAATAATTCCTGTTTTGTACGCGAATACAAAATATTTCAAAGCGAACTCTCAGTGGTAATAGGATGAGTCAACAGCGACAATGGGGTGTAATTCATACTCCCATGTGTAGCGGTTCAATAGTCATAATCATAGTAGTGGTGTGTTCACCACATTTTGCATCAGAAAGAGAACGCCAGAAACATCGGAGGAGAACGACTCTGAGAAGAACGTGTTCGTCCAACGTGATTTACGATAAATCTATGCGGGACGCCTTCTACACAAGCCACTAAAAAAAAAAGCTTCTTGGAGCTTCAATGAGTTGATCGCTGGACACGGAAACACGGATGAAATATTCATGCACGCCTGGACTTCTGATCGGTGCCTCTGGGATATCATTAGCTCTCATTTGAGGGGTTTCCGTGGATTAGAGGAGACGTCGGTCACATGGATTGAGATCCATTGGGAGGAGCCGGCATGCATCACGGGGAGGGGGATTCCTAGGTTGCAATCCTCTTGAATTGGTCATTTTTAGAAAGATATACACACAACAGTTCAAAAGTTTTGGGTCAGCTAGACAATTTGGTGTTTTCCAAGAAAACTCACACTTTTATTTATCAGATGAATATAAAATCTTGTCGAGACGTTGACAAGGATAGAAATACAGAAGACGGTCCACACGAATTGGTGGCGAGATGCGAAACACACAAAAACTAAATGTGAAAAACTAAATACTCTCAAGAAGAGAAGCCCCACTTCCTCAAAAACAACCAAACACGTTTGCCTTCAAAATAAAAGACTTTTATTGGAAGAAAAAATGTCCGACAAACCTTTTTTTAATTATTAAATGATTGATAAGTCCATGAAAACTCACACTTTTATTTATCAGATGAATATAAAATATAGTCAAGACCTTGATGAGGTTCTAAATAATGATTTTTATTGTAAATATTAATGTAGTTCTTGTGGCTTAAAGGAAGGCCAGTTTTATAGCTTCTCTCACCAGCATAACTGTTTTCAGCTGCGCTCACATTAAAAGGGTTTTCAAGGGTTTTCTACCCCTCCGTTAGTCTTCTAAGCCACAGGTGTCAAACACGAGGCCCGCGGGCCAAACGTGGCCCACCACGTCATTTTTATGCGGCCCCTGACTATTTGAAAGACATACGATCACCTTTATATCCTGTGCTTTTATTTTGAAGGTTTCAAATTAAATGGATTTGTGTTATAATATTAGAGAACTGTTCACGTGTACACTATTTCTACTCTCGAATAAACAATAATCAAATGCAAAGACAGTTATCTATCAGTATGTTCGGGAGTAGTTTATACAGCGCTTCAGTTACACCGGCCCTTTAAGAGGCGGCCATGATGCTGATGTGGCCCACAGTGAAGATGAGTTTGACGCCCCTGTTCTAAGGCGATAACACAATGTACCATTAGAGCACTGGAGATGGGCCTCTATATATAGAGAGAGAGGGTATTTATGATTAATTTTATGTTAACTTTATTTTTATAAAACAGTGCTTTGAAAAATAAGCACATTTCTCCGTGACCCCAAACTTTTGAACGGTGGTGTGGATATTGGAGTGATTGGAGTTCTGAATTCACAGCAGCATAAAAAAACCAACATGGTAGCACTCCTGGTCAATCAGTTGGAGCTCATCCCGTCCTCAGCCGGCAGGAATACAGCGGCGGCAGCAGAAGTGTTCACCGCATGATTTGACCCGCTGTACTGTAGCGGCGGACCGAGTGCCGATTCACACGTAGCGCCGCACGCCATCGGGGTGGAAGAAAAAAATCCAATGAATAAAAGGCAGGCGAGTCGAGCGTGTGCACAATTCTCAGAGCGCTTTCATTGCAGAAGCACCTCATCTGCTCTTCAACCTCCTTCTAACCTCTCAAAAAAAACAATTGCAAACGTTAATGGCGTCACTGATTAGGGTTACGTTACATAACCCAACAGACGGGACGGACGCTAACGGCTGGATTCATCAACATCCTACTCATGTCTGGATAGAAATGCTTCTTTACTAAAGACTAAACACAGGGCTCATCCACATGACCAATGAACAGGTTCATCCACATGACCAATGAACAGGTTCATCCTCATGACCAATGAACAGGTTCATCCACATGACCAATGAACAGGTTCATCACATGACCAATGAATAGGTTCATCCACATGACCAATGAACAGGTTCATCCTCATGACCAATGAACAGGTTCATCCATATGACCAATGAACAGGTTCATCCTAATGACCAATGAACAGGTTCATCACATGACCAATGAACAGGTTCATCCTAATGACCAATGAACAGGTTCATCACATGACCAATGAACAGGTTCATCCACATGACCAATGAACAGGTTCATCCTCATGACCAATGAACAGGTTCATCCACATGACCAATGAACAGGTTCATCCTCATGACCAATGAACAGGTTCATCACATGACCAATGAACAGGTTCATCCACATGACCAATGAACAGGTTCATCCACATGACCAATGAACAGGTTCATCCTCATGACCAATGAACAGGTTCATCCACATGACCAATCCATGGCATTTCCAGGTTTTCCATGACCGTACAAACCCTGCAAATATCTTTTAAAAAGGACCTGCTGCTTCCTTCACACAATCAGACTCAAGTCATCAATAATTCATCCACCCAAAAACTGATTTTACGAGGAATTGGAAATGCAAAAAAAGAGGTCTCACTCTGGTGAAAAGTTGTATGCATAAAAATAAAAATAAAAATATATATATATATTTTATAATTCTCTTTACCTGCTTCCTTGGAGAGCTGCGTGAAGGCCTCCACCCCCTTCTCCCCGTAGCTGCCCTCCGAGGCGATGGTGGAGACGTAGGTCCAGCCCAGGGCCCGGATGATGTCCACCATGGCCTGGGCCTGGAACGAGTCCGGAGGAACCACCCGCGAGAAGAAGTCGTAGCGTCGGTCGTCGCTCAACTCCGGGGCCGTCGACGCGTAGCTGATCTGTGGGATCTTAAAAAAAAGAGGAGGGCAACAGGTGAGGGGAGAACGTTTTTTAACTCGCCTTCTTGCAGAGTCACATGACAAGATGGATAAAAAAACTCTGCTAACGTTGTTAACTTTGCAAACATTAGTAGCATTGCTAATGTTGCTAACATTGCTAACGTTATTAACATTGCTAACATTGCTAATGTTGCAAACGTTGTTAACATTGCTAATGTTTCTAACATTGCTAACGTTGTTAACATTGCTAACAATGTTAACATTGCTAACATTGCTAACATTGTTAACGTTGCTAACATTGCTAACATTGCTAACATTGCTAACATTGTTAATATTGCTAACGTTGCTAACATTGCTAATATTGCTACATTGCTAACATTTTTCCCTTGCAAAAGTTGTCATATTTGCATCAGGTTATGTGCGAGCTGAATGTTAGATAATATATATATAACTTCAGGTGTACGACACTTAAATGCATTATTTATAGAAAGTGAAAGAACATAATACCATATTAATAAGACAGAATACTGTGAGGCACATACAGAAATATTCCATCTCAAAGAACAACAACATGAATAAATGATAGCAACACAGTATACATTATCGACGTTGTCGTGGATATTATTCATTGTATAAACACAGGTCACATTAATAAATAAATATATAAAGTCTGACTGTAAACAGATGATAGCGAGCGTAACAAACGAGCCCTATACATTTTTATTTTTCACGTTACCGACTCGATTGATCTTCTGAGAATATGCCCACGTTATGTAACGCAATGTTTCCCGGAGCCGATATTGAGTCCGTTGCCTCGGCAACGCGCCGCGCTGTCACTTTCTCCTCCCGACATGTCGGTGGAGACTCGCTGCAGAGACGTCCGAGCTGGACTTATTATATGTTCACTCTTCGGCAGCAGAGCCTCGTTATCGCTGCCTCACACTTTCTTTCCTGGAGGGAAATCATCCCGTCTGGCCGGCAGCACGTCCAAATATTTCACTTCACACGGTCCCGGATTGTAGAGAAAAGAAGGTAGATTTGAAGTGTGATATAAATACTGTGAAAGCATTGAGATGCTTTTAATGTCCATGCAGAAGCTGTGCCTTCTACAATGGTGCACTGATCATATTATTATGCAGAAAATACTCAATTTAATAACAATAAAAAATACATCGGCATAACTTGATGAGAGCAAAAGTTCTCCTAAAACATTCTGACTTATGCGTTTAATAATGTTGTCAAAAATGTGTGTTTTATTAATCTCATTGGAGTATATATTATTTAATGTGTATAAATGCTGCGTTTTGGGGGGGGGGGGGGGGGAAGCGTCAGGCTTCAGTTAGGGGGGGGGGAAGCAGGCTTGGCATGAGCTTCAGTCGGCTTCAATCACTGAACTACATCTATAGTTGGTGCATCAGCTACAGGTTCTGTTTGCAGGATGTGGTCAGAACACTTAACGTTTATCTCTCTCGTTAAGTAGCTATGCAGAACACACAGGGCCAGCTTAACGACAACATTACATTATATTATATTAAATTATATATATTATATTACATTATATATATTATATTACATTATATATATTATATTACATTACGTGTCATTTAGCAGACACTTTTATCCAAAGAGAATTACGATAAGTGAATTAAACCACAAGGAAAAACTCAGAACAAGAATCCAGAAAGTTACATTTCTTCAAGAAAACTAAACTACAACAATACCATCAGTAATACCAGGAGTAATACCATGAGTAATACCATGAGTAACACCATGAGTACTACCATGAGTAATACCATGAGTAACACCATGAGTAATACCATGAGTAACACCATGAGTAACACCATGAGTAATACCATAAGTAACACCATGAGTAACACCATGAGTACTACCATGAGTAATACCATGAGTAACACCATGAGTAATACCATGAGTACTACCATGAGTAATACCATGAGTAATACCATGAGTAACACCATGAGTAACACCATGAGTAACACCATGAGTAACACCATGAGTAATACCATGAGTAACACCATGAGTAATACCATGAGTAAAACCATGAGTAACACCAGGAGTAATACCATGAGTAACACCATGAGTAAAACCATGAGTAACACCAGGAGTAATACCATGAGTAATACCATGAGTAACACCATGAGTAATACCATGAGTAACACCATGAGTAACACCATGAGTAATACCATGAGTAATACCATGAGTAACACCATGAGTAATACCATGAGTAATACCATGAGTAATACCATGAGTAACACCATGAGTAATACCATGAGTAACACCATGAGTACTACCATGAGTAATACCATGAGTAACACCATGAGTAATACCATGAGTAACACCATGAGTAATACCATGAGTACTACCATGAGTAAAACCATGAGTAACACCATGAGTAATACCATGAGTAACACCATGAGTAATACCATGAGTAAAACCATGAGTAACACCATGAGTAATACCATGAGTAATTCCACGGAGATACGCCCCGCCCCCTCTGAGGCCATTGCTTCCTTTTTTTGTCTCACAAAAACCGCCGCAGAGAACCTCATCACGCCGTCCAATCAGAGGGCCGCACACATCCACTCCTGATATACCCATTTCTGTTGAAGAGTGATCTAAGAGTGTGTGTGTGAGTGTGTGTGTGAGTGTGTGTTGTACGGGAGGGGGGGGGGGGGGCCTCGGGAATGAGGACACGGCGGCGGCGCTGATGGGATCGCTTCCACTCAGTTACAGCTTTGACCCACATCCTTAAAAAAAAGGCGGTCAACCTGCACACAAGCTGGAGGATTCAGACACTCAATGTGTTTCAAGTCGCCAAGAAGAAGAAGAAGAAGGAGAAGAAGAAGAAGAAGAAGAAGAAGAAGAAGAAGAAGAAGAAGAAGAAGAAGAAGAAGAAGGAGAAGAAGAAGAAGAAGAAGAAGGAAAAGAAGAAAAAGGGAAATAAGAAGTCCTGATTGTTTCATTCCCTTCACCTGCCCTCAGCCTCTGGTCTCGTTAGTGTCTGATGCCGTACACCTGTGTGTTGCCCCTGTATGTTGAGTCATCTTGTCTCCTGGTGGACGGTCCTCTGTAGTTCTGTGTCTAGTTCTCTCTTCCCTGAGTATTCCTGACCTTCCCGTTTGACCCTTCCTGCCAGCCTGACTCCCGATTCTCTTCCTGCCCCCTTTTGGATTTTGCCTTTTTCTTTAACTTTTGCCTCATTAAAGAGAGTTTTGTTATTCATATTGAGTCCAGCCTGTTTCTCTGAGCCTCACCCAATGACAATAACCTGACAACGAGACTCCTCGTTCCTTGGAAGAATCTGAATTTTTTTTGTTTTTGTGGCCACTTTGTGCTTGATTCGGGATCGAGGCGCGAGAATTAAACCTGCAGGAATTAAACCTGTAAAATGATCTATTTACTGGATTTAATTAATTGTATTTATTTTCTCATTGTGTGGAGGAATAGTCGATTTACTTTATTTAATTAATTAAATATGTTTTTCTTTTGTTGGGAGAATTATTTAATTCATTTATTTTATTTATTTCATTCATTTTATTAATTTCATTTATTTATTTCATTTATTTTATTTATTATATTTATTTTATTTATGTCATTGATTTTATTTCATTTATTTATTTATTTTTATTTATTATTTAATTTAACTAATTTAATTAATGTAATTAATTTTGTTTTATTTCATTTATTTTAGTTATTTATTTACATTTTTGGGTTGGGGAATCCAAAAAATATTCCCCCCAAAAAATTTGAAATAGAATCAAAGAGGATCAAAGAGAGGCCTCAGCTGACAGGATCGATAGAAGGAAAACACAGAGGTCTGTTATGGGTGTGGGGGGATGGAGGGGCGGGGGGGGACGACGACACCTTTTATCGATTTACCACCACAAAGTGGTGCGGCCGCCATGGATTTTAAAAAAAAGTGTCTAAAGAAGAAGAAGGCGGGGATGGGAGTGATGTGTTTGGTGGGGGGGGGGGAGGGGAGGGAGGAGGGGAGGAATCTGCTCACTGACATTAAAATGAGAATTTGAACCCGGGTGTTCAAGGAGAGCGACGGCCGGGGCGAGGTTGCGTAAAAAAAAGAAGGTCAAGACGCATCGGCGGTAAGTGGGAACGCCGGGTGAAGTTAATTAGAGCGCCGTGGCCTTTAGCGCTCCGAACAGCTGCAGCGCGGGAAGAGAGAGAGAGGTGAGAGACGGGGAAGAAAGTCCCAATGCGGAGACGCTGGGACTGGTGGGGGGAAAAAAAGGAAAGAATCGAGCGGCATATGGCGCGGCACGACGCCGCTCGGCGGGGGGGGAAACGGCGCGGAGGGGGGAGGGGGCGCGGTGGTCCACGGGTTCTCACGCAGAAACACGACGGCCATCTTTTTTTATTCAAACACTGAGCTTTGCCCCGCACACAACGAGGCGAGCGGGGCGGCCGGGGGAGGTCTCCCCATGAATGGCTTTCACTGTGGGGGGGGGGGGAGTCCGGCACAACCCCCGCGCCCTCTCTCGATTTGGGGCACAGCTTCTAAGTACGTCTGTATACCTCGACGTCAGCCAGCGCTTCAGGGCTCGACTCTAACCCCCCCCCCCCCCCCCCATGCCGTCTCTGAGGCCCGACGCCAATGCACACACACACACTCACACACAGTCGGATCATATAGGCACCGCCAAGGAGCCATTTTGAAAAGAAATTCGAGAACTACCCCCCCCCCCCCCCCCTCGGCGATGTGGGCGGAGTCAGACCGCCGGTGGTCCCCAGACAGCGGAGGTCATGACTGTGTCCATACATGCATCCTCAGGCCGGGCTTTGGTAATCTCTCTTCACCAGAGCAGGGCACTGCCAACACAGCCCAGGGTCGGGGGAGGCCGGCAGCGTTCCCTCCCTCCCTCCCTCCCTCCCTCCCTCTCTCTCTCTTCTCTCTCTCTCTCTCTCTTCCTGCCCATCTGTGTCCCTCGCTCCATCTCTCTCTCTCTCCTCGTGTGACGCTGCGTTTCATCGGCCTCAAACAACCTGTGACTTCTTCCAGCCTCGCTCCGCTGTTCTTCGCCGCCTCCTCCGCATCGGGGGAGAGAGAGGAGTCTCATCCCCCCCCCTCCCCCTCCTCCCCCTCCTCCCCCTGTCATCTCCTCCCACCCAGATGATCATCAGGCTCTCTCCCCCCACCCCCCCTACCCTCCTCCCCTCTCCTCGCCGCACATTTTCTCTTGTTGTTAGGTTTTCAATTCCGTTTCATGTATTCAACAATTTATCTACAAACTGTTGCAAAGTCACGTCCGTATAATGTTTTTGTTTTATTGATTTCCCCGCAACAATATGTGCTTTTGCCAACAAAAAACATAATTTGTATTTTAATGAAAACGATTTGTTTGGACTTGCATGGATTGATTTAGTCTTGGCAACATCCTGCGAACAACATTGACATCGCATCACTTCATAAAATTTGTTTTTGCATCAGTTGCTCATCCGCACATCCAACACACACAGAGGGACCGCAGTCCAATAGCAACTCTCTTTTAGCTCCAGCTTTGGTCCCCACCAACTTCAGCTGCTAAACGCTCCACTATAAACATAGATACATATTTGTATATATTATATACATCTATATATATATATACACAAATCATATATACATATTTACATACACTACCGTTCAAAAGTTTGGGATCACCCAGACAATTTCGTGTTTTCCATGAAAACTCACACTTTTATTTATCAAATGAGTTGCAAAATGTATAGAAAATATAGTCAAGACATTGACAAGGTTAGAAATAATGATTTGTATTTGAAGTATTAATTTTTTTCTTCAAACTTTGCTTTCGTCAAAGAATGCTCCTTTTGCAGCAATTACAGCATTGCAGACCTTTGGCATTCTAGCTGTTAATTTGTTGAGGTAATCTGTTGAAATGTCACCCCACGCTTCCTGAAGCACCTCCACAAGTTGGATTGGCTTGATGGGCACTTCTTGCGGACCATACGGTCAAGCTGCTCCCACAACAGCTCAATGGGGTTGAGATCTGGTGACTGGCCACTCCATTACAGACAGCAGACCAGCTGCTTCTTCCCTCAATAGTTCTTGCACAATGTGGAGGTGTGCTTTGGGTCATTGTCCTGTTGGAGGAGGAAAGTGGCTCCAATCAAGCGCTGCCCACAGGGTATGGCATGGCGTTGCAAAATGGAGTGATAGCCTTCCTTATTTAAAATCCCTTTTACCTGGTACAAATCTCCCACTTTACCAGCACCAAAGCAGCCCCAGACCATCACATGACCTCCACCATGCTTGACAGATGGTGTCAGGCACTCTTCCAGCATCTTTTCACCTGTTCTGCGTCTCACAAATGTTCTTCTGTGTGATCCAAACACCTCAAACTTGGATTCATCTGTCCAGAACACCTTTTTCCAATCTTCCTCTGTCCAATGCCTGTGTTCTTTTGCCCATACCAATCTTTTCTTTGATTGGCCAGTCTCAGATATGGCTTTTCTTTGCCACTCTGCCTAGAAGGCCAGCATCCCGGAGTCGCCTCTACACTGTCGAGGTTGACACTGGAGTTTTACGGGTACCATTTAAAGAAGCTGCCAGTTGAGGACCTGTGAGGCGTCTATTTCTCAAACTAGAGACTCTAATGTACTTGTCTTCTTGCTGAGTAGTGCATCGGGGCCTCCCACTTCTCTTTCTGCTCTGGTTAGAGCCCGTTTGTGCTGTTCTCTGAAGGGAGTAGTACACACCGCTGTAGGAAATTTTCTGTTTCTTTGCAATTTCTCGCATGGAATAGCCTTCATTTCTAAGAACAAGAATAGACTGGCGAATTTCACATGAAAGTTCTTTTTTTCTGGCCATTTTGAGAGTCTTATCGAACCCAAAAATGTGATGCTCCAGATAATCAACTAGCTCAAAGGAAGGCCAGTTTTATAGCTTCTCTCATCAGCAAAACAGTTTTCAACTGTGCTAACATAAGTGCACAAGGGTTTTCAAGGGTTTTCTAATCATCCATTAGTCTTCTAAGGCGATTAGCAAACACAATGTACCATTAGAACACTGGAGTGATAGTTGCTGGAAATGGGCCTCTATACACCTATGGAGATATTTAATTAGAAACCCGACGTTTCCACCTAGAATAGTCATTTACCACATTAACAATGTATAGAGTGTATTTCTGATTGATTTAATGTTATCTTCATTGAAAAAAACAATGCTTTTCTTTGAAAAATAAGGACATTTCTAAGTGATCCCAAACTTTTGAACGGTAGTATATATATATTTAATATAAATATACATATATATATATTAATATATGTATATATACAATATATAATATAAATATTTATAAATAAATTAATATGAAAATTTATACATATATATATATTCTATATATAAATATATGTATATTTATATAAATATATTTTATATTATATTATATATAAATATTTATAGAAATATATGTAATATATATACTGTATATATATATTAATATATTTAATATACATGTATATATTAATATATGTATCTATATATATAATATACATACATTAATATTTCTACATCTATATTTATTATATGTATAAATATTTATAATATATATTTATATACATTTTTTAGGCTATTTTTGCTAAGTCCTGCCTCTTGAGTCTATACAGAAGCCCGCTGTGCACCAACCACTTCACGTTTCGAACCAGTTTTCCCTGCTCAGCGACACACCCGCTGAGGAACACACCCTGGTTATCGGGAGCTCTATAGTCAGGAACGTGAAAATAGCGAAGCCGCGGACCACAGTCGTGTGCCTCCCGGGGGCCAGAGCGGGCGACGTGGAGTCTTGTTTGAAGCTGCTGGCTAAGGACAAGCGGAGATACAGTCAGATTGTAATACACGCCGGTGGTAATGACGCCCGAGCCCGTCGGTCGGAAGTCACTAAAATTAATGTGGAATCGGTTTGTGCTTATGCCAAGACGTTGTCGGACACCGTAATTTTCTCTGGCCCTCTCCCAAATTTGCAGACAGACGAATTGTATAGCCGAATGTCGTCTTTCAACCGCTGGCTGTCGAGGTGGTGCCCAGAGAATAATGTGGGCTACGTAGACAACTGGAAGACTTTCTGGGGAAAGCCTGATCTGATGAGGAGAGACGGCATTCATCCCACGTTGGACGGAGCGCATCTCATTTCTGCGAATATGACCAAGTTGATCACCGGACTTAATCCATGACAACCCAGGGTTCAGATCAGGAACCGGGAGCAGAGTTGTAGTTTAACAGCCTTCTCTGCTCTTCCATTCGAGCAGTTACCCACCCATGACCCTAGAGTAGAGACTGTGTCTGTCCCACGGCCACTTCAATTAAATAAATCAAAAGTAAGCAGAAGAGGAGTCGTACACAATAACCTTATACAAGTTAACACCATTATTTCAGCAGTGCAACAAAACAGGTCTATTAAATGTGGTCTCCTAAATATTCGATCTCTGTCATCTAAAGCTGTGTTACTAAATGATTTAATATCAGATAATCACATTGATTTATGTTGCCTAACTGAAACCTGGCTGAGCCATGAAGAATATGTCTGCCTAAATGAATCGACTCCTCCAAGTCATATTAATACTCACATTCCTCGAGGCACCGGTCGAGGAGGTGGAGTAGCAGCCATCTTTGAATCGAGCCTATTAATTAATCCTCAACCAAAATTACACTACACCTCATTTGAAAGCCTTGTTCTTAGTCTTTCACATCCAACCTGGAAAACACTACAGCCAATTCTATTTGTGATTCTGTACCGGCCACCAGGTCCATATTCAGAGTTTATATCTGAATTCTCAGAATTTATATCAAGTTTGGTTCTTAAAACTGATAGAGTTATTATTGTTGGAGATTTTAATATCCATGTGGATGTTGATAATGATTGCCTTAGTGCTGCATTCATCTCCTTGTTGGACTCGATTGGCTTCTGTCAGAGAGTACAGAAACCCACTCACAGCTTTGGCCACACGCTTGATCTTGTTCTTACTTATGGCGTTGACATTGAGCATTTGAACGTCTTCCCACAGAATCCTCTTCTGTCAGACCACAACCTCATAACTTTTGAATTTATACTACCGGAGTGTACTCCGTTAGTCAAAAGTTTCTACACCAGATGTCTAACTGATAGTGCTGTAGCTAAATTTAAAGAAGCGATTCCTTCTGTATTTGATTCGATACCACGTCTCAATATAACAGAGGACTCCTGGTCTAACTTTAGACCGTCCCACATTGATCATCTTGTTGACAGTGCCACAGGCTCTCTGAGAATGACACTGGACTCGATAGCCCCTCTGAAGAAGAAGACAGTGAGGAAGAGGAGGTTTGCTCCCTGGTATAACCCTCAGACCCGCAAACTGAAGCAAACGTCACGAAAGCTTGAACGCATATGGCGTTCAACTAATCTCGAAGAATCCCGCTTAGTTTGGCGAGATAGTCTTAAAACTTATAAGAAGGCCCTCCGTAATGCCAGAGCAGCCTATTACTCATCAGTAATAGAAAAAAATAAGAACAACCCCAGGTTTCTCTTCAGCACTGTAGCCAGGCTGACAGAGAGTCACAGCTCTGTGGAGCCGAACATTCCTATAAACCTCAGTGGTAATGACTTTATGAACTTCTTTAATGAAAAGATTTTAACTATTAGGGACAAGATTAATATTCTCTTGCCCATAACCAGTGCCAATCTGTCCTCAAGTGGAATGGCCTTGGAAACCGCTGTATGCCCTGGTGTATATTTGAGGCTTTTCTCCCATCAACCGTGACCAATTATCTTCAACGGTTTCTACTTCGAACACGTCTACCTGTCTCTTGGACCCCATCCCTACGAGGCTGCTTAAAGACGTTTTGCCTTTAATTGGCGGCTCTCTATTAGATATTATCAATGTGTCTCTGCTAACAGGCCACGTACCACACTCCTTCAAAGTGGCTGTTATTAAACCTCTCCTGAAGAAGCGCACTCTGGATCCAGAGGTGTTGGCTAACTACAGACCGATCTCTAACCTCCCCTTCCTCTCCAAGATCCTTGTGGTCGCAAATCAGTTGTGCGACTTTCTACATCATAATAGTTTATTTGAGAAATTTCAATCAGGATTTAGAAAACACCACAGCACCGAGACAGCACTGGTGAAAATTACAAATGACCTCTTAATGGCAGCAGATAAAGGACTCCTCTCTGTCCTGGTCTTGTTAGACCTTAGTGCTGCATTCGACACCATTGACCATGACATCCTGTTACAGAGACTGGAGCAGTCGATTGGCATTTCAGGCACGGCACTAATTTGGTTTAAATCCTATTTATCAGATCGATCTCAGTTTGTATTTGTAAACGATGACGCCTCGATAACCACCAACGTTAATCACGGAGTTCCACAAGGTTCTGTGCTTGGACCAATTTTATTTACTTTATACATGCTTCCTTTGGGCAATATTATCAGGAAACACTCCATAAACTTTCATTGTTATGCAGATGATACTCAACTATATTTATCGATAAAACCAGAGGAGAGCAACCAACTCGGTAAAATTCAAGCATGTCTTAAAGACATAAAAACATGGATGACCTGCAACTTCTTGATGTTAAACTCAGACAAAACCAAGTAATTTTAATCGGCCCTGAGCACCTCAGAGATCAATTATCTGGTGATGTGGTTTCTGTAGACGGCATTGCCCTAGCATCCAACACCACTGTAAAGAATCTTGGCGTTATCTTTGATCGGGACTTGTCCTTTAACTCCACGTAAAGCAAATCTCAAGGACTGCATTCTTTCATCTACGTAATATTTCAAAATCAGGCACATCTTGTCTCAAAAAAATGCAGAAAAATTGGTTCACGCGTTCGTTACTTCGAGACTGGATTACTGCAACTCCTTATTATCAGGCTGCTCTAATAAATCTCTTAGGTCCCTCCAGTTGATCCAGAATGCTGCAGCTCGTGTTCTCACTAAAACTAAGAAAAGAGATCACATCACTCCTGCACTAGCTGCTCTGCACTGGCTCCCAGTAAAATCAAGAATCACTTTTACAATTATTCTCTTAACGTACAAAGCCTTGATTGGTGATGCACCATCATATCTTAAGGAGCTTGTAGTACCATATTGCCCCACTAGAGAGCTACGCTCACTAAATGCGGGACTACTTGTAGTTCCTAGAGTCTTAAAAAGTAGAATGGGAGCCAGAGCCTTTAGTTATCAAGCTCCTCTTTTATGGAACCAGCTTCCACCTTCAGTCCGGGAGGCAGACACAGTCACCTCGTTTAAGAGTAGACTGAAGACTTTCCTCTTTGACAGAGCTTATAGTTAGGGCTGAATCAGGTTTGCCCTGGTCCAGCCCCTTGATATGCTGCTATAGGCTTATAGCTGCCGGGGGACGTTTAGGAGGCACTGAGTACCTATCTCCTCTTTTCTCTCTCCTTAGGGATGAATTTTCATCTCTCAATCACACGTTACTAACTCTGCTTTCTGCCCGGAGTCCTTTTGACTTCACGTCTCATGGGGTCATCGGACCCTATGAGACGACATAGATCCTATCTGCTGATGGATCATCGAGGTCTGGGTCGTGGAATTCCTGCTCCTGACTACGCCACTGTCCTGTTGAGACTCCGCCCACTCCTCCTCCCCACCGCCATCTGCCTGATAGATCGTGGAGGTCTCCATCGTGGAATATGCCTACTATGAACTATTCATACACTCTGTCATATTCATTGAATGTATTTTAACTCTAAATCTGTCCTTCTGTACACATGACATCTATTGTTCTGTCCATCCTGGAGAGGGATCCTCCTCTGTTGCTCTCCTGCAGGTTTCTTCCCTTTTTTTCCCCCTGAAGGGTTATTTGGGAGTTTTTCCTGGTCCGATGTGAGGTTTTGGGGCAGGGATGTCTATGTGTACAGATTGTAAAGCACTCCGAGACAAATTTGTAATTTGTGAAATTGGGCTATACAAATAAACTGAATTGAATTGAATTGAATTGACCGCAGACTGTCCAATCACAGCGTAGCATTGGCACTTTCTCACAGCTGGATCCGTGTGACATCCTGTCTATATCCTTCGTATCCTTGCCTTTTTGAAATCCAAACATACTACCTAACATGTATTCAAGGACTGCAGTTCGTGGCAGCGTGGGCTCCATGGCAACGTTAGGGTGTGTTTTGTGGGGGAAAGGATGCTTCTTCCTCCTAAATTCCTCTTTCCTCGCCAAGGCCAGCCCTCGCATTCACACTCCTACTTCAATGAGGACTTCTCTTGCATAGTGTGTAACCAGTCGGGGTGTTAACCGTGCTTTGCAGCAGCTTTTTTGTTATTTTATTTTCTGCCACATGGACTCACAAACAGACCATTTTTCTGAAAGTCACCCACACCTCTGAACCCGGCTCTGATCGTATCGCTCTTCGTAATCCTTTAGCGAACACGACCTTGCACCGTCTCCTTCTTCTCCGCCCACTTACCCATCTTTTATTCCTTTTTTTTTCTACCCAGTAGTCGATTCCCATCTCGCCTGGCCGCGCCGCGCCCCCGGGCTGCTCCGGCCAGGGTGTGTTTTGAAGTCCTGGTTCTCCACCGACGTGCGGAGAAGCCGAAGCATGACTCACTCACCAGATATTTGACCAGGAGAGCCGAGGCCGAGGCGTGGGAGGAGAGCGTGGACGGCTCTCAAAGAGAACCTGGCTGACCTCGTTTTTTTCCTTCTCTTTTCCCATCTGGGAAACAGACTGCTATTTCAACTCCAAAGAAATAACCGTTTTTCTCCGAAACGCCAAATAGTAGAAGCGTCTGTA
Source organism: Pseudoliparis swirei (assembly GCF_029220125.1). Classification (NCBI taxonomy): domain Eukaryota; kingdom Metazoa; phylum Chordata; class Actinopteri; order Perciformes; family Liparidae; genus Pseudoliparis; species Pseudoliparis swirei. The sequence goes on from NC_079396.1 coordinate 27,285,823, forward strand.
CCGAGGAGCGGCTCAACGCCACGGCGTTACGGATCTTATCTTTTACAAGCCGACGGAACGCCTTTAAAAGATTCCGCCTCTCGCCACGGTCCTTTTGTACCGAGGCTCGTGTCCCTTCAGCTCTTTTTGTGTGTGTGTCAGTGTCTTTTGTCTGCAGAGAACAAAGCGGCGGCGGCGTCGGCGGCGGCGGAGCGGCCTTGATCATCGCTCGCTCTCGTTCTCCAGATGCGACGAGCGTCACGACTAAGTGTTCTCCAACGTATTCCTCTACATCCACACGGGCTCGCGTTACAGATGGCTCTATTGATTTTGAGGATTTTCTTCTTTTTTTTAAACCACCGGCTGCAAAGTGCACCGGACTCTTACCGCATCCCCTCTTCCTGCCTGAGATAACCTTATTATTATTATTATTATTATTATTATTATTATCATCATTATCATATCTCAGTTAGAAATAACCCGTTACTGAACGACACCATTACGCCTTCGGATAGAGAGGAGAAGAGCGATCTCTTCCTCGCCGCTCAATCCTAAAAACGTTATTCACCACACACACACACACACACACACTGAGTGTAGGTGCATATTGTTGCCCCCCCCCCCCCTCACCCACCTACACCTGCGGCATGCCTGGTCGGACACGTTCATTGTCAGCCGTGCATCGGCAGCACTCTGACCTGCATCCCAATGACTCCTCTCTCCTGTACGATACCTCCCCTCCCCCTCCCCCACCTCTCTCTCTCTGTGTGCAGCTCTCTCTCTCTCTCTCTGTCAGACTCCACAGAGAATCATCACCAGGCCCATTTCTCTCCTAATAGTGCAGACAATGCGGGGCGAGCTTCCCTCGATCTCATCTTCCCCCTCACAAAGAATTTCTTTCGGCGGGTCCATATAATTATGAACTGACATCCTATTCCTTCTGCGAGTGTGTGTGTGTGTGTATGTGTGTGTGTGTGTGTGTGTGTGGATCTCCTCATCGAGACGCGTGTTTACAGCGGCACACTTAAATAGGCAGCTATTTGCACGCCAGGCGTCGCCCGCAGCGCCGCCTCGAGCCTCTCTCCTCCCCCCCCGGGGTTGAGATTACGGTATCACGGCAGCGACACCTGCGATTTTTCGGCGCTGCGCACGCCATATTCTCGTGTCGCGGAAATCTGCCTTCGAGGAGTGCGACTCCTGTGCCGGTTGATGCCGAGAAAGTCTCACGGGCGTCTCCGAAACAGCCGGATAACGGCTGCAATGACGCTTTCGTGCTAGTTCGGAGCCTCAGTGGAATTTATGCTGGGAGATACATCTATAAAAATAAAAAAAGGCCAATAATAATGCAGAAGCCGCTTTCGCGAGAAAGGCAGTTGACATAAAATGGACGAAGGAATAAATGATAAATAAATAAATAAATGGAGGTAACTGTGGAAATGGAGGCGCGTAGGACTACGAGCTGGCGGTGGAATAGAAAGCTGCACATAAAAGCAATTTAAAAAAAAGACAACCTTGAGCGTCGGTTTAGTGAAAAGTCTTCCAGGTCGAGCATCTCACAGTCGAATTAGAAGTTAATTGTCTGGCTGCAGAAGCAGAACCTTCCTCCAAGGCTCCATAAAACCGGCCCTCGCTTTTCACCATCCACCGCCTGAAGCGTTTGATCGGTAGGCGCCGCCCGGTGGGAGCGACCGCCCACGCGGTCTGGGAGTCTCAGTTCGGGGCAGAGAAGGCCCTAACTCTCTCTCTCTCTCTCTCTCTCTGGGGGTCCTCGTGGCAAAAGAACAGTCGGTTCCGTCGGGGGACGGTCGGGAACAGCCGGGCGGCAGCGGGGGGGTCATGTGTGACTCGTGAGGAAATAAAAAAGACGGCGCAGATATACAGGACTGTCTCAGAAAATTAGAATATTGTGATAAAGTTCTTTATTTTCTGTAATGCAATTAAAAAAACAAAAATGTCATGCATTCTGGATTCATTACAAATCAACTGAAATATTGCAAGCCTTTTATTCTTTTAATATTGCTGATTATGGCTTGCAGCTTAAGAAAACTCTAAAATCCTATCTCATAAAATTTTAATATTTCCTCAGACCAAGTAAAAAAAAAAGATTTATAACAGCTGAGTGTTTGTCAAGGCTCAGGAAACCCTTGCAGGTCTTTCGAGTTAATTAGACAATTCAAGTGATTTGTTTAATACCCTACTAGTATACTTTTTCATGATATTCTAATATTTAGAGATAGGATATTTGAGTTTTCTTAAGCTGTAAGCCATAATCAGCAATATTAAAAGAATAAAAGGCTTGCAATATTTCAGTTGATTTGTAATGAATCCAGAATGCATGACATTTTTGTTTTTTTAATTGCATTACAGAAAATAAAGAACTTCATCACAATATTCTAATTTTCTGAGACAGTCCTGTATATATATATACGTTCGAGAACGCACCGCCCCTTTAAGTTGTTAATATCACAACTGCTGCATTTTTTATAATTTCGTGACGCTCGAGGCGAGAACGTGAGAAAAGTAATAAAAAATAAAAAAATCTGTAAATGTCGATGCAGATATTTGCATATTTTTTGCATATTACAATATTTGTACAACTTTCTCCACATGCATTCATAAACACTAAGCTAATGTTTGAGGACTTCAGGGATGTCACTTCCGGTCTCGACGGTCCAGATTGACATATTTCAAACAGTATGAGGTGGATTCAGGGTTCATACATATGATATTCCTTTAATCAATCTGTGTAAATGAACATTTGAATATAACAATTTTGGGCTATAATTTTTTTAAAGGACTTTCCAAGGCCTGGAAATAACCCTTTTCTTTCATTTATTCCATGACTTTTCCAGGTTTTTTCCATGACCGTATACGAGCCCTGCGGATTGCCACGGAAGTCTGTTGGGACATTCGGGATTCCTTTAAAAGGGGATGGCGATCCCCTCTGGAGCCACGGCCGGTCCAAAATATCTCAAAATCTACTCCGTTCAACCTTCGCGGTTCACGGAGAGAGAGAATCCTCGCCATCATGCGATGCAGCTTTATGCTAAGCTACTGGTAGCACTACATTGTTCTGTGTGTACTCTTGAGCAGGGAGGTATAAAGAGAGGTAGACGTTTTATAATTGAAAAGCCTCGAGGAAAACCTGATAGTCTGTCTGAAGAACGTCCTCCCCTCCCCTCCCTCCCCCTCCCCCGGCTCAGTCTGATTATTGACCCGTCTGGATTTGTGACTCGGCCGCAAACAGGCTGCAGTGCACCACCTGAACAGGTACTCCTGTCAGTGACACACACACACACACACACACACACGGTCAGAACAATAAGACAACTGTGCGCTCAGGAGAGGACGAGAAGCTTTTCTTTGTGTTCTCCCTGCGGTGTTACTGGACCACCTGCCAGCTGTGGATCGAGTCCTTCAGAGAGAGACGTGCCGTGTGAACGGACTCATTCTCACCGACAAGTGTCCGGACCGACAGACCGAGAAGATTCGTGTGGGATGTGTTTTTCCCCCTGTTTTTTCTGCCTGTGTGACGCTCTCATCTCACATAACTTCCACTGAAGAGAGACAAGGTGTCAGAGGGCTGCACGCCGACATGCTTTTCAGAGCCAGAGATCAGGGATGCGCAACAAATGGCGGATTGGACAATTACGCTCCGGACAAGCCGACCGGGTGAAACGGGAAGGAGCCCGAACCGTCACACACACACACACACACTGAAGGCTTATCTTTATACTCAACAAGAGCAATACCCCAAATAAAAAAAAGACAAAGTACTTTACAAATGAGTTATAGTCAAGTATAGCGAGAGTCAAATTTATTATTGAAGCTAAACCTATAAACACAATAGCAGAAACATATTACTGCATATATATGATTAACAGATTGTAATCACACACACAAACACACACACACTGTCCTGTTAATATCAAAGGTCCTGCTAATGTCGGTTTGTATTCATATCAAATGTCTCCCTAAATCACAAACACACACACACTCATGCTAATAACAAATGGCCTGCTAATATCAGTGTGTATTTATATCAAATGTCTCCCTAAATCACAAACACACACACACACACTCATGCTAATAACAAAGGTCCTGCTAATGTCGGTTTGTATTCATATCAAATGTCTCCCTAAATCACGAAGACACACACACACACACGCCATGTGGAAAGCGACTACTCAAAGCCACTTGCACTGTGAGCAACAGAGTGGGTGAATGTAAGTGGCTGGTGTTTATTTATTGCTTAATGTTATGTTCATTAGAGCACATTCGAAGACCGCGACATCGCTGTGGCTGTCCCTCCAAAGAAGAAGAAGAAAAAGAAAAAAGGGTGTGATCTGTTTCCAACTGTGCACAGGAACTGGAAAATTGCTGGAGCAGTGAGAGCGTAGAATTACTGCCACCCGAAGTCACACACACACACACACACACACACACACACACACACACACACACACACACACACACTGTATTACTGAGGAGGACATTTCCTTGAAGTGCATTCATGCGCTCGAGGCTTCAGAACTTCCCCAAACGTAACCATCTCCACGAGAAGCCTGAGTCAAACAGTAACACTAACAGTCAGCTGTGAGATGTGAGTCCCCGTAATGACCAATGCAAGAACACACACACACACACACACGTTTTGGTCACTAGCCTTGACTTAAGCTTGATTTATAGTGGTACATTAAGGGGTTATGGCATGTAGCCGCAAAAGGCCTCCGACAACAAATGACAGGGTGGAGCTACAGAGCTGCCATGGGGGTGTAGGGGGGCAGGTGGGGCGGTGGGGGCGGTAACCTGCATAGACAGCTGATTAAAATCACCCAAATGTCCCGCGCTCTCTACGTTGAACGCCTCATTCAAATAAAAGAATTGACTTATTGTCATCGTTGATTTCTTGAGTGAGTGTGTGACTTTACTTTCTGATTGGACAACCTGGATGGTAACAAACGTCATATGCAGCTCACCAAATAAATGTGTTAGCTCGGCTTTTCTTCTGTAGGAAGCCGCCATGTCAGGTCAAGACGAGCGTCGTCCCGGCTCCTTCTGGGCTGGATTTTTTTTTTTTTTAATGACTAAATGTACTGAATTTTATAAGTAACACAAGTCACATAATTTGTAAAAAAATAACCCAATAAACCAAAAAATGAATCCAAATAGCAGCATTAAAAATGAATTGAGTTGGTCCTTAAAGTGACGCATGTGTGAATAGAGTCCGTGTAATAGAAGTCCATTCACCACATGCGAACAACGAGAGCCGAATGCACAGCAGGAGGTAATGTCTGTGTGTATTATCACCAAGAAATATCAATAAAAACACACGCCGTGTGTTTTATGAGCCCAGCACATAACAGAATCACTCAATCTCAGAGAGGTAATGTTCACCCCTCCCCCGCCGCGAGGGAGCCACCCCCTCGTTTCATTATTGTCTTTTGTTCCTGCTCATTTATTCATCGGATATTCTCTCAGTTGTGAGATCGCTTCCTGCAACAATAAGTGCAAGTTGACCACGTCGATCTTTGGAATCGCGGAAGCAACCGATACCCGTGTAAACCGAGCAAGACGGCGGTACCTCCGTCTGGCGTCGCGGGGAACAACCGACGCTAAATTATGAATCAAAGCCTTTTTTTGTCCGGAGGCTAAAAGTGTGGCGGCGCTCCGGTTGACCCCTCCTGTCGGGAGTAAATGTGGCACGACGGGAATTCACCGGAGACTCGTACCTGAAGTGCCTTCTAAGGTGTCGTGGTTTTAACCCTGCGAGGTCGCCCGTAAACGTGAATAATTCAAAGGAATCTTGTCTAGGAATTGATACGAGTCTGCACACGCAGGTATTTCATGAGGTTCTACCATGAAACCGAAACATATGCATCCTTCCAAAGAGTCTCGGAAACCCGGTGGCAGGAGAGTGACGTTGGATCGACCGATGCGACGCGCAGACGGCGTTCCTTTGCCGAAGGCCGCGGTGAATTAACCGGCAAACATCCCCTTTGTTTGCCCTCCGACCTCCAGCCGGAGCAGACAGCCCCTTGCATAATCTACCGGTGATTTACACGCTATCGATCCTCCGGGCCTCGTGGAGGTTCCACATGCCAGTGCTCAAGACACGATGAGGCGGTTAAAAAACGCTCCATCCTTCCCGCTCGTCAATTGTAGTTTAAGGAACCCATTTTGAAAAGAAAGCGCTTCACCAATTTGCAAAAACGTCAACGGTGATTGAGGTCACCCCCCCCCCCCCCGCCCTTCACCCAAAAAGAAAATCAATGCAGCTGTCACGCCAAGGCGTTAAGAGACCGCTTGAAATCCCGCGGGATTTGCATCTGAAAACCGTTAGCAGCGCCACATACGTGTGTTCAAACAGATCTAACAAACAAAGACAACACACAATCTCCAGGGCAACACAGACAAAAGGAAATTGTATCTTATTTAGAACGCCAAAGTTCCACACATTGAGAAATTCCAACAGGTATTTTAGCATAACTGCCCCGAAGGCCCCTATGCTGCACTCTAATAATTTAATCTCCCTTTAAAAAAAGGTCTGCGCCGTGCCGGCTGATGTAACGGTTATATATATATTACCGTGTTGTTAGCTGATGCCCCCTCAGGCCCCGCTGTAATAACACCACTGAAGGACAAGAAATTAATCTATCTCACAGTTTGTTGTGTGTACGCACACCGGGCCCCACGACATGCCTGACATCAGTACACACACACACACACACACAAATAAACCCATATGTTAAATTGACCCTAATTTAAATGGACACCTTCTCTTACGTGCAACGGTAAGTAAAGGTTTGGCATAATTTAGCCAAATAAGCTTCAAAATGTTATTCACGTCATCATAGCAATATATAAAATACTAAATATTAGCTTGACTAGTCTTATAGACCAGTATATGCATTATGAGAACTATATGCATTTGTACTTTCTTGTACATTTTGCTTTAATTCTGTTCTTTTATTTATTTATTTAATCAGCTTCAAGAATGTGATTAATTTTGTAGGAGTAATATATAAAATAGTAAATATTAGCTTGAGTAGTTAGATCAGTGAAAGGAATAACAATAGTATAAACCAGTATATGCATTATGAGGACTATATGCAGTTGTACTTTCTTGTACATTTTGCTGTAATTCAGTTCTTTTTTTAAAATGTAACCTTTCAAATGCAGTATTTTTACTAGTAATTAATTTTTTTAGTTGCCGCTTTCAGTGACTTAAAAAGGATATCGATACTTTTTCAATCAATTTCTGCCACGGAGATTTGTGTCTTCGGCCCAAAACGATTGCCGGGAACTGGATTGTGATTGTGAAGCCGACTGCATTAAAAACAATCCCTTTTTCTTTTGAAACAAGAAACAATAAAGAACGGCCGACATTGTAAACCATAAACCATAAACTGTGTGAAATCGACTGCGGTCTGCGTCGCTCGACACCCCCGGAGGCAACCGAGGGAATATATACGCCACAGAAGGAGAGGACCGTTGGGTTTTCTCTTGCTAGAGTTTGCGTGCGGTGACTCCCGGCCTCCTCCTCCTCCTCCTCCTCCTCCTCCGTCTACTTCAGAGCCCTCACACCGGCACGCAGTCCAAACAGGGCCTCGTGCCGCCGCCCTCCGGGGACCGCCAGACCGCCATGTGAACGCTGAACCTCCTGAACAAGTGTATTGTGTTTGAAGTGCATTGCTGCATTGCTCCTTTTGCCTGATTGAGACACTAAATGTGCAGAGCTGGAATATGAATTGATGGAAAGTAATAATGTCACAGTTTTTATTCTGCATCCTAGTTGATTCATCTTATTATATGGCAAATAAACGTAAAAGAAAATCAATATTGGGAGTATTTTAAGACCCTGATCAATATAAAATGTTTGAGGCACAGATATACAATCAAAGGAGAATGGATATTGATCCGGTTTCTCTGGTCATTTGAACAAATACAATGGATTGTTGTTTGTCATGGCGACAGCATGCGGCTGTGTGGCGGGAGTTAGTTAGCGAGGTAGCTTGTCCTTCTCTGCAGGGGACCGTTAGATGCAGCGTTGTCCCGGCAACCGCCACACACAACAATGGCTGTCAGTTTGCCAACATCGGTTGAAAAATAAATAAATGAAAGAATTTGCTTTATTACTTTTATTATCGGCTTTATATCTGGTCATTAATGACATTTACACCAGCCTCAGCTATACTTAGCACATGTTAGCGTGCTAACACACTGAACTACAAAGTCAACTTTATTGTCAATTTTCCATTTGTTGAACATACAGAAAATGTAAAGAATGTCTTTGTCTCTTTTGTCCAACATAAAGTGAATAATAGTGATAAAAGGATAAGCTAATAAAGTGCGAGCATTAACAATATCTCAGAATGCTAACATTTCCCCTTTGAGCGCGTTAGCTTTCTGATGTTAGCATTCTGATGTTAGTATTCTGATGTTAGCATTCTGATATTAGCATTCTGATGTTAGCTTTCTGATGTTAGTATTCTGATGTTAGTATTCTGATGTTAGCATTCTGATGTTAGTATTCTGATATTAGCATTCTGATGTTAGCTTTCTGATGTTAGTATTCTGATGTTAGCATTCTGATGTTAGCATTCTGATGTTAGCATTCTGATATTAGCATTCTGATATTAGCTTTCTGATGTTAGCTTTCTGATGTTAGTATTCTGATGTTAGCATTCTGATGTTAGTATTCTGATATTAGCATTCTGATGTTAGCATTCTGATGTTAGCATTCTGATATTAGCATTCTGATGTTAGTATTCTGATATTAGCATTCTGATGTTAGCATTCTGATGTTCGCATTCTGATCTTATCTTTTTAATATTAGCATTCTGATGTTAGCTTTCTGATGTTAGCATTCTGATGTTAGCATTCTGATGTTAGCTTTCTGATGTTAGCATTCTGATGTTAGCATTCTGATATTAGTATTCTGATGTTAGCATTCTGATATTAGCATTCTGATGTTAGCATTCTGATGTTAGTATTCTGATATTAGCATTCCGATGTTAGCATTCTGATGTTAGCTTTCTGATGTGAGCATTCTGATCTTATCTTTTTAATATTAGCATTCTGATGTTAGCTTTCTGATGTTAGTATTCTGATGTTAGCATTCTGATGTTAGCATTCTGATGTTAGCATTCTGATATTAGCATTCTGATATTAGCATTCTGATGTTAGCTTTCTGATGTTAGTATTCTGATGTTAGCATTCTGATGTTAGTATTCTGATATTAGCATTCTGATGTTAGCATTCTGATGTTAGCATTCTGATATTAGCATTCTGATGTTAGTATTCTGATATTAGCATTCTGATGTTAGCATTCTGATGTTCGCATTCTGATCTTATCTTTTTAATATTAGCATTCTGATGTTAGCTTTCTGATGTTAGCATTCTGATGTTAGCATTCTGATGTTAGCTTTCTGATGTTAGCATTCTGATGTTAGCATTCTGATATTAGTATTCTGATGTTAGCATTCTGATATTAGCATTCTGATGTTAGCATTCTGATGTTAGTATTCTGATATTAGCATTCTGATGTTAGCATTCTGATGCTAGCTTTCTGATGTGAGCATTCTGATCTTATCTTTTTAATATTAGCATTCTGATGTTAGCTTTCTGATGTTAGCATTCTGATGTTAGTATTCTGATATTAGCATTCTGATGTTAGCATTCTGATGTGAGCATTCTGATCTTATCTTTTTAATATTAGCATTCTGATGTGAGCATTCTGATCTTATCTTTTTAATATTAGCATTCTGATGTTAGCATTCTGATGTTAGCATTCTGATGTTAGTATTCTGATATTAGCATTCTGATGTTAGCATTCTGATGTTAGCATTCTGATCTTATCTTTTTAATATTAGCATTCTGATGTTAGCTTTCTGATGTTAGCATTCTGATCTTATCTTTTTAATATTAGCATTCTGATGTTAGCTTTTTAATATTGGCATTCTGATGTTAGCTTTCTGATGTAAGCATTCTGATGTTAGTATTCTGATATTAGCATTCTGATGTTAGCATTCTGATATTAGCATTCTGATGTTAGCATTCTGATTTTAGCATTTAGCTTATAGTCCAGCCTCACAGAGATAAGAGAAGTCTTGTTATCTTCCTGCTTCCTCCCTCTGTTCTTTTAAATGTAACCACTTTTACATAAAGGGAGACAAGTAGATCCACGGGACTAACCTGCAATATAATTTCCAAGGTGCAGTGTGTCGAATAATGAGATAAAAGGGAGAACAAAGCACCCATCCCAAAGCCTAAGAAGAACTACAACAACAACAACAATGAAATCACCCTTTTGAAGAGGAAGACATTCTGGCAGGAGGCCTTTTAACAAATCCACTTAGCTCACTTAGAAGGATTTGAGGAACTGTGAGGAGAGGAACAGATCGTATTTAAAAAGGGCTAATTTCTTATTCATCTATGCAGACATCTTGTGCTCGTCGGAGGGTTTCTACCATTCCCCGTAAGAGGATCGGACGTAATGGGGTTTCCTCTTCTCAGACTGCTTCCGCTCGCCAGATAAAGTCTCAGAGCGCTTATTTCTGTCGCATTTTCCAGTCACGGCGACGCCACATTGTGAAAGGAACGCCGGCGTGACCTCAATGTGCGCAGCGCTGAGCTTTTCTTTAAAAACAGGTTGCCGCCTCATCCCGTCTCTCCGCCTCCAACGCGCCGGGAGGAAAATGAGGGTAATAATCTGACCGGGAGAGTCGAGCCGACGCCGGTGCGTGAATGACGGATGGCGCCTCGTTAAAGATACCGCCGAAAAACAGCGGCGGCTCCGAGCGAGAGCGCAGCCTGGAAAACACGTCCGAAGACGAGTGAAGAATGGCGCGAGGGTGTGTGTCGCGGCTGCGTGTTTGCATTGAAAAACATTTATTCATATAGCTCGTCGTTATGTCGCTGAATAGTAAAGCGCCCTTCCCCAAAATGGTCTGGAGGGGGGTAGTGGAGACCTAAATATGAGGAGCGCATGATTTCTCATACACCCCCCCCCCACCCCCCGCTGACCTGATGACCTCGTGTCAGCCGCAATGACAACTTGTTTGACACTGGAATATTCTATTCATTCTATTAATATTGCATCAGTTACTCACACTCCTTTGTGTGTGTGTGTGTGTGTGTGAATGTGTGTGTGTGTGTGTGTGTGTGTGTGTGTGTGTGTGTGAATGTGTGTGTGTGTGTGTGTGTGTGTGTGTGTGTGTGTGTGTGTGTGTGTGTGTGTGTGTGAATGTACGCCTGCTTCACTGAACATGAAAGCTCCCGACCTCCCTCTCACGACACTGTTCCTCCACTAAGAGGGCCAAGAGGTTGGGAATATGGAAAAGGGAAACTTTTTTTCATGCTCTGAAAGCAATTCCTGCTCCTGACTACGCCACTGTCCTGTTGAGACTCCGCCCACTGTTGAGACTCCGCCCACTCCTCCTCCCCACCGCCATCTGCCTGATGGATCGTGGAGGTCTCCATCGTGGAATATGCCTACTATGAACTATTCATTCACTCTGTCATATTCATTGAATGTATTTTAACTCTAATCTGTCCTTCTGGTCACATGACATCTATTGTTCTGTCCATCCTGGAGAGGGATCCTCCTCTGTTCTCCTGAAGGTTTCTTCCTTTTTTTCCCCCTGAAGGGTTATTTGGGAGTTTTTCCTGGTCCGATGTGAGGTTTTGGGGCAGGGATGTCTATGTGTACAGATTGTAAAGCACTCCGAGACAAATTTGTAATTTGTGAAATTGGGCTATACAAATAAACTGAATTGAATTGAATTGAATTAAAGCGTTAAAAGTAATGACAATTTAAAAATCGCTTCACTTCACACACTCACCTGCATGTTTTTTTTATTTATAGCGCACCACGAGTCACCGACCGGCGAGTGGCCGACGTGAGAGAGCAGGTGAGATTGACCTATCCTTAAGTACTTATTGATCGTTTGCATCCTCGTTTCTATTAGCGCACGCTTAGAAGAACACAAGAAGGTTTCATGTCCATTAGTGCGAAGGACGAGGAGACAAAACAACAACAAGAGTATCAAGTAGTCAATGACAAAGGGGGTATTTCTCAAAGTGAAGAAGGCCGCCCGTATAGCCTGTTAGCTTAGCCACGCTAGCTCACACACACACACACACACACTGGACTGTCGACAATGTATTCAGAGGAATTATAATGTTCATTAAAAGTTCCTTTAATCGTCTCTATTTCTACCATTTATGTTGAATTGTTATTCATGATGACACATCGATCATTTAATATTTAAAAAAAGAGGTTTGTCGGACATTTTTTGTTCCAATAAAAGTCTTTTATTTTGAAGGCAAATGTTTTTGGTTGTTTTTGAGGAAGTGGGGCTTTTCTTCTGGAGAGTATTTTGTTTTTCACATTTATTTTTTGGGTGTTTCGCATCTCGCCACCAATTCGTGTGGACCGTCTTCTCGGTAACCATTGGCAACGGGGTACAGGTGCGTCGCCGTGTCCCCGGTTGTTGTTGTTGTTCCTCGTTTTGTGTATCAGATCAACATCGACGTTGCTTTGTGAATATTCATCCGATGGTGAAGACGACGGCTTCAGGTTTATTACCTTTGAGCACAGAAAGCTTTTGAATTGAGTTAAACCCTCAGAGCCTCTCAGCCATCCCTCTCTCTCTCCCTCTCTCTCTCGCTCTATCTCTCGCTCGCTCTATCACTCTCTCTCTCGCTCGCTCTATCTCTCTCTCTCTCTCGCTCTCTCTCTCGCTCGCTCTATCTCGCTCTCTCGCTCGCTCTATCTTTCTCTCTCGCTCCCTCTATCTCTCTCTCTCTTTCGCTCTCTCGCTGTATCTCTCTCGCTCCCTCTATATCTCTCTCTCGCTTTCGCTCTCTCGCTTTCGCTCTCTCGCTTTCGCTCTCTCTTTCGCTCTATCTCTCTCGCTCCCTCTATATCTCTCGCTTCGCTCTCTCGCTCTATCTTTCTTTCTCGCTCGCTTTCTCTCTCTCTCGCTTTCTCTCTCTTTCTCTTTCTTGCTCTTTCTTGCTCTCTCTCTCTCTCGCTCGCTCGCTCTATCTTTCTCTCTCGCTCCCTCTATCTCTCTAGCTCGCTTTCGCTCTCTCTTTCGCTCTCTCGCTCTATCTCTCTCTCTCGCTCCCTCTATATCTCTCGCTCCCTCTATATCTCTAGCTCGCTTTCGCTCTCTCTCACACGCTCTCTCTCGCTCTCCCCCCCTCTCTCCCCCCATCTCCCTCTCTCTCCCCCCCCCCCCTCTCTCTCTATTTGCCGCCTACAGGCCGATCTAACAAACCGCTCACGTGCAAAACACTAAAATCTGAAGCGACGCGTTGAAAAGCGTAACAAGAAAATTATGAAGGTCGGGATTTTTAAATATTTTAATCACGCTTCGTGAACCAAGGCGAGAAAAGTGGAATCACGGCCTCAGCGATCCGCCGATACACACACACACTCATGCACACACACACACTCACGCACACGCACACACACACACTCATGCACACACACACACTCACGCACACACACACACACACGTGTCATGAAATTAAATTGCGCCTCACACCCGGAACGAAAAGCCAATTATCAACTGATGGAGAGAAGAGTCAAACCCACTGGTGTGGATCATTAAATATCCAGGAGACACTTGTGTTGGCCGTGGTAATGGAGCCCTTTGTGTGCATGTATAAGAACACATGTGTGTGTGTGTGTCCGATCATATGCTGCACAATTGACATCCCATAATGAGAACACAGCTCGGGACGCGACGAATTGACCCGCGCCGCGTCGACGTGGAAACGGCATCTCGGTGTTTGGGGAGAAAAAGACGGAATTAACCTTTGAGTCACTTTGAGAGCTCGTTACGCAACACACACACACAGGCACACAGACACACACGCACACACACACGTGCACGCGAGTAGACACACACACACACACTGCCTTCGCATTCCCTCGGTGTCTATCTTTACCACAGTCGGCTGAATAGATCACACCGCGAGGCTTCAATCTCCTTCAAATCAATCACGGTGATGATTCGAAGGGGGGGGGGAAGGAGAGATAAAAGAGCGAGTGAAGCCTGTCAGAGCGGTGAGAGCAGAGGACGTCAATGCCTCACTTAGACAGCTAGGACTTAGGAAAGGAGGGAAGGGGGCAAAGTGTTTCTGTAAATATCACCTATGGGTTCAAATAAAAGAGCCGTTGGTCCGAGGGGGGGCGGGGCTTATGATGGTGAACACGACATCATAGCTTCATGGTGACAATGCAAAATCAATATTTATCTGATTGATTTTTTTTTTATCATCCCTCTCCCCCCCCCCCCCCCATTCCTGCATGCGACATCGTATATAGCTTCTCATTTTCAAAGACACAGCGTGAGATAAAAACATCTTAGCGCGCGAATGAGCCTCACCATGGCAACGGTATTGATCAACCCCTCCACGGGAGAGAGAGAGAGAGAGAGGGCAAACAACAACAATCCCTCGGGGCGATCGCGCAGCATCAAGTGGTGAGCGGCTCCTCGTGCTGCGATGTTAATGACGTCGACAATCACCACTCAGGGGGGGGGGTTGCTATGGTTATGGGACGCATTAAGCAATTCAAAATCTTAGAGGAAGACTACCTGCTCATGAAAGTTAACAGGTGTGACGTGGAGCTTCCAGAACCGGTCCAGACGTGATGGACCGGTCCACGACGTCGTGGCTGCTCAGCAGAACCCGTGAGGCGGGGGAGGGGAGCGTCTCGATTCTGTTGAGTATTGATGACACGACATCGTTGTCAATTCATCATCGTCGTCCTTTTATTATTATTATTATTATTATTATTATTGTTATCGGCACTTTCATCTCCGGTACCGTAAAGTGCTGCAGGGATGATGGGTTTGAACCGGGTTTCACCTTTTGCCTCTCTCTCACCCTTTATCTCTCTCTCTCTCTCTCATTCCCCTCATGCAGACATCTTTATGAAGCTTGTGTGAAACAAAGAAGGAATAAAGGAAGTCTCAGAATCTTTAAGTTCAACACACGGCGTGCGCCGCGGCTCTCGGCGTCACCGCGGGGTTCCTGACGCGGCGATGAAAGATTAATATGTTGAGTGAACGAGAATCAAGAGAACATAGAGGTCTAAAAGGTGTTGTGAAGGTTCTCTGTGGAACCAGATAAGGTACCTTAAAGAACCATGTTTTGAAGGTTCTTTGAGGAACCAGAAATGGTGCCTTTAAGAACCAGAAATGGTTCTTCTGTGGCCTCACTCTGAAGAACCATGTTCGGTTCCAGGTGGCACCTCCATGTCTCTGTGTGCACGATGAAGGGACCGTCGGTTCTAAATGCCGGCCGACGGGGCGGAGAGAGAACCCCTGGAGAGGAGGATGCTGTGAAGGAGAAGACTGTTGCATGTGTGTGTGTGGGGGGGGGAGGGGCTAAAAGCGTGTAAAGTGCTCTGATCGTCTCCCAGTGAGACGGAGATACTTTACAGCCTTCTTTCTTTTTGTGGTCTAATTGAAGTGAAACAAAAACATGGAGTTACAACCTGAGACCACCGCAAAATAAATCACCGACGGCAACGTGGCGCTCGGGCCTCGAACCCTCCAGAGGCGCGTCGGCACGGCGACGTCCACTCGCTGCTTTTCTACTTATGAGATATGTTGCAATACGGAGATGCGTTTTAAATAATTAATCTGATGTACTGGTGCCCTGCTGCTCCCCCCCCTCCCCCTCCCCTCAGTTTCCACTGCAGCACCAGCAGCGGGTGGAAAAGAAACACACACACACACACACACACACAAAGTGGATTCTGGGAATCGGAGACATGTTCGCAATTGCAAAGCTACAAGTCATTTTTTTAAAATTAGTGCTGCGGATTACATTTATTCACTCGCTGCCATGAGAGCTCAATTAGGGAGCAAAAGAGTCCGAGACAAGCTCATTTCAAAGAAGGGGGGGTGGGGTTGGGGGGGGGGCACCCCCCCTTGTTGATACAGAAGCCATCATCAACTCCTCCATATCAAATCAATCAGGGCTCTCGGCTCCACAACGGAGGATGAAAAAAGCCCCGCAGCCTCTCATCATATATATTAAAATCATCATCACGTGCATGAAGCAGGCCGTTATTCTCAAGTGTGGGTGGGTGTGAAGGGGGGGGGGGAGGTTGGGGTGTGATCACGTCAGGCTGTCAGTGCCCACTCATCCAGACTCCGGATTGAGACCGGAACAGACGGGAGCTGTTCTCTCAGCACTGACAGGGACATGCAACAGCACTCTCAGCTGTCTCATCCACAGTGTGTAATGGGGGGCGGGGCGACGACCCCCCTTCAAATATTCACTTTCATTCCGTTGTTGATTGGAGATGAGGAGAGGAGAGGTCTAGATGGATGTTATAGTCACAACATGCACCGAATTCGAACAATAAAACAAAAATAAATCAACAATTAACTTATTTCTTATTTTTTTTAAAGGGACAACAACCAAAAACACCGTCTTCTCTTTTTTTGTTGGAGCACCGCAAAGAGTCGCGCGCGCTCACACACTTGCCTGGAAGAGGCGCAGGATGTTGGCCACCATGATGGACACGGAGCTCGCGGAGGCTCCCACGACCCCCACCACCTTCTCGGGCTTCACGAACACCGGCGCCTCCCCGTTCGTGCAGCGCACGTCGGACGTGTCCTTCGTGATCAGGGCCTGCACGAACGTTAACGACTGCTCCAGCGCGTACGTGTCCCGGGAGCACGTGTCCAGCACCCGCGCGCCCAGCGTGATGTTGGGCAGCAGCTGCTCGTCCAGGTTGATCTGGTCCAGCGCGAACATCATGGCCTCCAGCCGCTGGATGCCGTTCTCCTTCTTCAGGTCCCCGCACGGCGCGCCGTCCGCCCCCCGGGAGTGCACCGGGAACAGCCCGCCGAGGGTCAGCAGGCCCTCCGTGCGTATCGAGTGCGGCGCGTAAATCTCCTGAGGCAGCGCGAAATCCACCACGGTGCGCGCGAGCCAAAACGCTCTCCACACGGCGCCGAGCGTCACGCGCGAACCGGGACGAGCCATGGTCAACTTTCTATATGATTTGAAGAGGAGGAGGAGGACGGGGAGTCTGAGAATCCGCAGGAAGATGAAGAGAGACACCGAAGAGGGCGCGGAAGTTGTGTTGTTGGTGTTGTTGTTGTTTAGTTCTTTTTTTTGTTCCTCTCCTTTTATAAAAAATGAGCCCCGTGTCGAGATTCAACAAGCGGGGCCGGAGGAGGAGCACCGAGCCGCGGTGCAGGAGGAGCACCGAGCCGCGGCGGAGGAGGAGGAGGAGGAGGAGGGCGCCCGGCGCCTGGCTGCCGGCAGAGAGCGGCGCAGCTTGTTGAATCGCGAGGTTCTCCTCACCGGGAATCCGCTTCACCCCCCCTCCCGCTCCCCTCTCCCCACCCCCTCTCGGATGAGAGGCTGTATACATCCATCAGGCTCTTTGGGTAGAGGAGGAGGAGGAGGAAGAAGAAGAAAAAGAAGAAGAAAAAGAAAAACTAAACCAAAATCACCATCGCGAACAGAGAGAATCACGACGAGCCGAGCCGGTCCGGTTGAGTCCGGTTGGGTCCGGAGAAGCACCGCGGAGCCGCGGAGGATCTCCACGGCGCGCAGGGAAAAAAGAAGAAGAAAAAAACCAAATGGCACGCAGTGAAAAGGGGGGAACGCGTTCTCTCTCTCTCTCTCTCTCTCCCTCTCTCTACCTCTCTCTCCCTCTCCCTCTCTCCCTCCCTCTCTCCCTCTCTCTCTCTCTCTCTCTCTCCCTCTCTCTCTCCCTCTCTCTCTCTCTCTCTCTCTCTCTCTCTCCCTCTCTCTCTCCCTCCCTCTCTCAGAGATACTCAGACGTCAGGGCCGGCAGAAGTGGGTGACATTCTTCCTCGTCTCGGACGAACTCCGCGGGAGCGCAAAGGGAGGGGGGAGACGGGGGGGGGCTCCTCGGTCCGCTGTGGCGTCTGTCTCCCAGGGGTGCATATCGTCATCTCCACGGCGGGAAAAAAAGGAAGAAGAAGAAATAAAAAAATAATAAAAAGAAGATATAGAGGAACAGCAGTGCGCCGCAATAAGAGACCAAACGGCGCTAATTAAAAGCCGCGTCTCTCTCTCTCTCTCTTTCTCTCTCTCTCTCCGTCGATGTCCGCTCGCGCATTTTTATCCAAAATGAATGAGTCACAGCGAGGGGAGTGTGCGTGTGTGTGTGGGGGGGGGGTGGGGGGGGAGTTCAATGTGTAGGTGACGTCACTCGCAAAAAAAACAATTAAAATAAAAAAAATAAAAAGAGTATCGCGTCACTTCGTGGCGAAAAGGTTGTCAGGAAGTTGTGTTCAGAGGAGAAGGTGAAGTGAGTGTCTCTCTCTCTCTCATCCCTCCTATATTACCATCAAACACGCGCGTGCAAAAGTGAGAGAAGTGCCATTTTTTTTTGATCTTCCGGAAATAGTTTGGGATTCATGACGTGGTGCACCTTTTAAAAAAGGAGGGAGGGAGGAGGAAGGGATGAGAGAGGAGGGAGGGAGGGCACTACACGTTTGGAGGGGTCCAGGCTGGTCTCCCAGGCAACCCTCCTTCAGGAGACACTCCTGATTCATCCTGTGCATGCACCCACAAACACACACGCGCACACACACACACACGCGCGCACACACACACACACATTGGCAGACAGACTGGTGAGAACGAACCACACCTTTTTAAGGAGCGAGGAAGACTTCACATAACTGTCATCACCAACATGCTTCATTGCACAGATGGTGTTTTTATTTATTTATTGATTACAAAACGAACAGATGATCACCATTGATCATTATTGATCATTATTAATCACCATTGATCATTATTGATCACCATTGATCAGTGTGCTCTGCAGCTCTAGGACCTGTGGCATTCATAAATAAAGAAGCGGCATCTTTACAAGTGGTCAGGAACGAAGAAAAAACCTGTGAAAACCATAAATGTATTATTAATAAACATCCGTTGTGCTTCGCCGTGTGACTCCCCTTCTCTGAACATGCTCCCTCCATTTGGTTCTGTTCCAATTAAAAGATTAGAAAAGGCGACGTGGCTCCAATTGAAACATGTCCTATTGACACTCCGGGCTCCCAGGGACACATTTATAATTAATTATGCCGTATGGAGTATTAATTCCCGCCTAATTCTGCCAATTAATGGTATTTATTTCCTTTAGCCTTCCACGATTTTGCAGGAATATCTTACGTTTTTTCGGGGATTCATGTCCAGCGCCGCAAAGTCAAGGCCAGAATTCATGAACTGCAGCACAAAACAAAAACAAAAATATATATATATATACATATATTTATAAAGGACAGTCTGTGGGGCGATGAGGAGAGAAGTGAGGGAGCAGATGGGTTCTGACACAGACGACGACCTGAGAGACCACCTGGAGCAGGACTCCTGGAGCCGGACTCACACACACACACACACACACACACACACACACACGCACACACGTCTCTGTCCGCTCCTTTTCAAACTACGGAGAATCGGAGGAACAGTAAAAACCTCAAAAGTCGACATGAGGAGACACCGTCTCCTTTGGGGGGGCACAAGGTGGTCCGTCCCTCAAATTAATTAATCAACCCCCCCGAGACCTTCCTGGTTCTCAGACCCGAATAAAGAGGAAGCAACTCGGGTGTGTGTGTGTGTGGGGGGGGGGGGGGGGGATTTGTTCCTAAGGCATGTAGTTCCCTGGTTTTGGAGTTGTGCAAATTGTGCGAGCGGGGTCGAGGTGTTAATGTCGGGCCATGTTAGATTAGCCAACACATAGGTTACCGAGCTGCCAAGAGATGGGGGGGGGGGGGGGGGCACCACCCCGTGTCTCATTTGGCACCATCTGCTTTGGAATAATAAAATCCCGGCTATCTACACCTCCTCTTCATCATCGTTGAGCAGAATCCACAAGGAGGAGGGGGGTGGGGATATTGTAATTCTACCGGCGGGCGCCGTACGGGGAGACAAGTGTGTACCTCTGCTGGCTGTTTATGCCACAAGACACACACACAAAGCAGGTGCACAGCGGCGACGCTCTCCCTCGTGATCGTGATCCATCCGTCAGATCTCCTCATCACGTCTCCGTGAAGTTTGCCGCCGAGAACTCGTGAAAATGCGAAAGACGAGACAGATGTGGCACGAGTGGAATGCGTGACTGCAGGGAAGGTGGGCGGGGCTTAGTCGTCGCGTGTACGACAACGCGTATATGTCCCTGTAAACGGCCTCGATGGGCCCTCGGGCCCACCTCCCGCCCAGAGGCCTCCCCGGAGCCTTCCGGAGGCCTTGTTAGTGTGACTGGACCCGTTTGTGTTGATAGGTGTGGCGTCACGGTCCGCTGGACGCCGTGCGCTAAGTGGGTGCAGCTGTGTTCGTTATCCGGGAGGGACTTCAGCCGGCAGATGTGATCGTGGTGGCGAGCGTCCGGTAATTATCCGACCCCTCTCAGGGAACCCGAGCGAATGCTTTTAGCGAGAGTGTCGTCGCGGAGAGGCTTCATCCACGGTCCCTGTGACTGAGTCACAGCAACACTGTGAGTGAGTGTGTGTGTGTGTGGGGGGGGGGGGAGGGACTTACAGGTGACCTGGGGTACCTGTCAGGCCCATTAACCTAAAAACCTAAATAAACCAATGTGAAAATAGTGTATCAGCTCCAATAAATAACTAAAACCGAAGAACTATAGAGAAGTAAAGGCTAACTAGAACTATAGAGAAGTAAAGGCTAACTAGAACCATAGAGAAGTAAAGGCTAACTAGAACCATAGAGAAGTAAAGGCTAACTAGAACCATAGAGAAGTAAAGGCTAACTAGAACTATAGAGAAGTAAAGGCTAACTAGAACTATAGAGAAGTAAAAGCTAACTAGAACTATAGAGAAGTAAAGGCTAACTAGAACCATAGAGAAGTAAAGGCTAACTAGAACTATAGAGAAGTAAAGGCGAACTAGAACCATAGAGAAGTAAAGGCTAACTAGAACCATAGAGAAGTAAAGGCTAACTAGAACCATAGAGAAGTAAAGGCTAACTAGAACCATGGAGAAGTAAAGGCTAACTAGAGCCGTAGAGAAGTAAAGGCTAACTAGAACTATAGAGAAGTAAAGGCTAACTAGAACCATAGAGAAGTAAAGGCTAACTAGAACCATGGAGAAGTAAAGGCTAACTAGAGCCGTAGAGAAGTAAAGGCTAACTAGAACCATAGAGAAGTAAAGGCTAACTAGAACTATGGAGAAGTAAAGGCTAACTAGAACCATGGAGAAGTAAAGGCTAACTAGAACTATAGAGAAGTAAAGACTAACTAGATCTATAGAGAAGTAAAGGCTAACTAGAACCATGGAGAAGTAAAGGCTAACTAGAACCATGGAGAAGTAAAGGCTAACTAGAGCCGTAGAGAAGTAAAGGCTAACTAGATCTATAGAGAAGTAAAGGCTAACTATAACTATAGAGAAGTAATGGCTAACTAGAACCATAGAGAAGTAAAGGCTAACTAGAACTATAGAGAAGTAAAGGCTAACTAGAACCGTAGAGAAGTAAAGGCTAACTAGAACCGTAGAGAAGTAAAGGCTAACTAGAACCATAGAGAAGTAAAGGCTAACTAGAACTATAGAGAAGTAAAGGCTAACTAGAACCATAGAGAAGTAAAGGCTAACTAGAACCATAGAGAAGTAAAGGCTAACTAGAACTATAGAGAAGTAAAAGCTAACTAGAACTATAGAGAAGTAAAGGCTAACTAGAACCATAGAGAAGTAAAGGCTAACTAGAACTATAGAGAAGTAAAGGCTAACTAGAACTATAGAGAAGTAAAGGCAAACTAGAACCATAGAGAAGTAAAGGCTAACTAGAACTATAGAGAAGTAAAGGCTAACTAGAACCATAGAGAAGTAAAGGCTAACTAGAACCATAGAGAAGTAAAGGCTAACTAGAACCATGGAGAAGTAAAGGCTAACTAGAGCCGTAGAGAAGTAAAGGCTAACTAGAACTATAGAGAAGTAAAGGCTAACTAGAAGATTCAAGATTCAAGATTCAAGATGTTTTATTTGTCACATACACACACAGGGTGTGTAGTGAAATGAAAGTGGCAATGCTCAGCAGGAATGTGCAAGGGCAACAAGTACACACTATTTACAATAAAAAACAACACAATATTTACAGTAAGTGTGTGTGTGTGTGTGTGTGTGTGTGTGTGTGCCTAAGAGGGGCAGTTGTGTGTGTCTATGTGTGGGTCCTGGTGAGGTCGGAGTTCACAGTCCTGATGGCCTGAGGAAAGAAACTCCGTCTCAGTCTCTCTGTTCTTGCAGCGTGACTACGGAGGCGCCTGCCTGACCGCAGCAGCTGAAACAGTCTGTTGTTGGGGTGGTGAGGATCCTTCATGATCCTGCCGGCTCTGGTTCTGCACCTCCTGGTGTACAAGTCCTGCAGGGTGGGGAGTGTAGTTTCAATAGTGCGTTCAGCCGAACGCACTACTCTCTGCAGAGCCTTCCTGTCCTGAGCGGAGCAGTTGCCAAACCAGGCTGTGATGCTTCCTGTCAGGACGCTCTCTACAGCTCCAGAGTAGAAGGACTGAAGGATCCTCTGGGAAACTTTAAATTTCCTCAGCTGCCTGAGGTGGTAGAGGCGCTGCCTTGCCTTTCTCACCAGAGTGTCTGTGTTTGTTGACCATGTCAGATCCTCGGTGATGTGGACTCCCAGGTATTTATACCCGCTCACCCTCTCCACAGTAGTCCCGTTAATCCCCAGTGGTGAGTACGTCCTCTGTTGTTGTACCCTCCTAAAGTCCACAATCAGCTCCTTAGTTTTGGTGACATTCATGATGAGGCTGTTGTCCTGGCACCAGAGTGACAGATCAGCAACTTCCTCCAGGTAGGCCTTCTCGCGTTGTCGGAGATCAGGCCCACCACCACTGTGTCATCCGCAAACTTGATGATGGTGTTGAGCTGAACCTGGCCACACAGTCATGTGTGTACAGGGAGTACAGTAGGGGCTGAGGACGCAACCCTGGGGGATCCTGTGTTCAGGGTGAGGGATTTGGAGGTGTGTCTGCCCACCCTGACCACCTGTGGCCTGGCGGTCAGGAAGTCCAGGATCCAAGCACACAGGGAAGTGTTCAGTCCCAGCTCAATCAGCTTGCCGGCCAGTCTGGAGGGGACTATGGTGTTGAAAGCTGAACTATAATCAATGAACAGCAGTCTCACATAGCCCCCCCTCTGGCTGTCCAGATGGGAGTGTGTCGTGTGCAGCACCTGGGAGACAGCATCATCTGTGGATCTGTTTGGGCGATAAGCAAACTGCAGCGGGTCCATGGAGGAAGGGAGGAAGGCGCAGATGTAGTCCTTTATCAGCCTCTCAAAGCATTTCATGACCACCGAGGTGAGGGCCACCGGTCGGTAGTCATTCATACATGCTGGAGAAGCATTCTTGGGCACAGGGACAATAGTGGATCTCTTGAAGCAGGCGGGGACCATAGAGAAGTAAAGGCTAACTAGAACCATGGAGAAGTAAAGTCTAACTAGAGCCATAGATAAGTAAAGGCTAACTAGAACCATAAAGAAGTAAAGGCTAACTAGAACTATGGAGAAGTAAAGGCTAACTAGAACCATGGAGAAGTAAAGGCTAACTAGAACTATAGAGAAGTAAAGACTAACTAGATCTATAGAGAAGTAAAGGCTAACTAGAACCATGGAGAAGTAAAGGCTAACTAGAACCATGGAGAAGTAAAGGCTAACTAGAGCCGTAGAGAAGTAAAGGCTAACTAGATCTATAGAGAAGTAAAGGCTAACTAGAACTATAGAGAAGTAAAGGCTAACTAGAACCATAGAGAAGTAAAGGCTAACTAGAACTATAGAGAAGTAAAGGCTAACTAGAGCCGTAGAGAAGTAAAGGCTAACTAGAACCATAGAGAAGTAAAGGATAACTCGAACCATGGAGAAGTAAAGGCTAACTAGAACTATAGAGAAGTAAAGGCTAACTAGAACTATAGAGAAGTAAAGGCTAACTAGAACCATAGAGAAGTAAAGGCTAACTAGAACTATAGAGAAGTAAAGGCTAACTAGAACCATAGAGAAGTAAAGGCTAACTAGAACCATAGAGAAGTAAAGGCTAACTAGAACCATAGAGAAGTAAAGGCTAACTAGAACTATAGAGAAGTAAAGGCTAACTAGAACCATAGAGAAGTAAAGGCTAACTAGAACCATGGAGAAGTAAAGGCTAACTAGAGCCGTAGAGAAGTAAAGGCTAACTAGAACCATAGAGAAGTAAAGGCTAACTAGAACCATAGAGAAGTAAAGGCTAACTAGAACCATGGAGAAGTAAAAGCTAACTAGAACTATAGAGAAGTAAAGACTAACTAGATCTATAGAGAAGTAAAGGCTAACTAGAACCATGGAGAAGTAAAGGCTAACTAGAACCATGGAGAAGTAAAGGCTAACTAGAGCCGTAGAGAAGTAAAGGCTAACTAGATCTATAGAGAAGTAAAGGCTAACTAGAACTATAGAGAAGTAAAGGCTAACTAGAACCGTAGAGAAGTAAAGGCTAACTAGAACCGTAGAGAAGTAAAGGCTAACTAGAACCATAGAGAAGTAAAGGCTAACTAGAACCATGGAGAAGTAAAGGCTAACTAGAACCATGGAGAAGTAAAGGCTAACTAGAACCATAGAGAAGTAAAGACTAACTTGAACCATAGAGAAGTAAAGGCTAACTAGAACCATGGAGAAGTAAAGGCTAACTAGAACCATAGAGAAGTAAAGGCTAACTAGAACCATAGAGAAGTAAAGGCTAACTAGAACCATAGAGAAGTAAAGGCTAACTAGAACCATGGAGAAGTAAAGGCTAACTAGAACCATAGAGAAGTAAAGGCTAACTAGAACCATAGAGAAGTAAAGGCTAACTAGAACCATAGAGAAGTAAAGGCTAACTAGAACCATAGAGAAGTAAAGGCTAACTAGAACCATAGAGAAGTAAAGGCTAACTAGAACCATAGAGAAGTAAAGGCTAACTAGAACTATAGAGAAGTAAAGGCTAACTAGAACCATAGAGAAGTAAAGGCTAACTAGAACCATAGAGAAGTAAAGGCTAACTAGAACCATAGAGAAGTAAAGGCTAACTAGAACCATGGAGAAGTAAAGGCTAACTAGAACCATAGAGAAGTAAAGGCTAACTAGAACTATAGAGAAGTAAAGGCTAACTAGAACCATAGAGAAGTAAAGGCTAACTAGAACCATGGAGAAGTAAAGGCTAACTAGAACTATAGAGAAGTAAAGGCTAACTAGAACTATAGAGAAGTAAAGGCTAACTAGAACCATAGAGAAGTAAAGGCTAACTAGAACCATAGAGAAGTAAAGGCTAACTAGAACTATAGAGAAGTAAAGGCTAACTAGAACCATAGAGAAGTAAAGGCTAACTAGAACCATAGAGAAGTAAAGGCTAACTAGAACCATAGAGAAGTAAAGGCTAACTAGAACCATAGAGAAGTAAAGGCTAACTAGAACCATGGAGAAGTAAAGGCTAACTAGAACTATAGAGAAGTAAAGGCTAACTAGAACTATAGAGAAGTAAAGGCTAACTAGAACCATAGAGAAGTAAAGGCTAACTAGAACCATAGAGAAGTAAAGGCTAACTAGAACTATAGAGAAGTAAAGGCTAACTAGAACTATAGAGAAGTAAAGGCTAACTAGAACCATAGAGAAGTAAAGGCTAACTAGAACCATAGAGAAGCAAATAACTAGAACTATAGAGAAGTAAAGGCTAACTAGAACCATAGAGAAGTAAAGGCTAACTAGAACCATAGAGAAGTAAAGGCTAACTAGAACTATAGAGAAGTAAAGGCTAACTAGAACCATGGAGAAGTAAAGGCTAACTAGAACCATAGAGAAGTAAAGGCTAACTAGAACTATAGAGAAGTAAAGGCTAACTAGAACCATAGAGAAGTAAAGGCTAACTAGAACCATAGAGAAGTAAAGGCTAACTAGAACCATAGAGAAGTAAAGGCTAACTAGAACTATAGAGAAGTAAAGGCTAACTAGAACCATAGAGAAGTAAAGGCTAACTAGAACTATAGAGAAGTAAAGGCTAACTAGAACCATAGAGAAGTAAAGGCTAACTAGAACCATAGAGAAGTAAAGGCTAACTAGAACCATAGAGAAGTAAAGGCTAACTAGAACCATAGAGAAGTAAAGGCTAACTAGAACCATAGAGAAGTAAAGGCCCAGAACTATAGAGAAGAAGGCTAACTAGAACCATAGAGAAGTAAAGGCTAACTAGAACTATAGAGAAGTAAAGGCTAACTAGAACCATAGAGAAGTAAAGGCTAACTAGAACTATAGAGAAGTAAAGGCTAACTAGAACCATAGAGAAGTAAAGGCTAACTAGAACTATAGAGAAGTAAAGGCTAACTAGAACCATAGAGAAGTAAAGGCTAACTAGAACCATAGAGAAGTAAAGGCTAACTAGAACCATAGAGAAGTAAAGGCTAACTAGAACCATAGAGAAGTAAAGGCTAACTAGAACCATAGAGAAGTAAAGGCTAACTAGAACCATGGAGAAGTAAAGGCTAACTAGAACCATAGAGAAGTAAAGGCTAACTAGAACCATAGAGAAGTAAAGGCTAACTAGAACCATAGAGAAGTAAAGGCTAACTAGAACCATAGAGAAGTAAAGGCTAACTAGAACCATAGAGAAGTAAAGGCTAACTAGAACCATGGAGAAGTAAAGGCTAACTAGAACCATAGAGAAGTAAAGGCTAACTAGAACCATAGAGAAGTAAAGGCTAACTAGAACCATGGAGAAGTAAAGGCTAACTAGAACCATAGAGAAGTAAAGGCTAACTAGAACCATAGAGAAGTAAAGGCTAACTAGAACCATAGAGAAGTAAAGGCTAACTAGAACCATAGAGAAGTAAAGGCTAACTAGAACCATAGAGAAGTAAAGGCTAACTAGAACCATAGAGAAGTAAAGGCTAACTAGAACCATAGAGAAGTAAAGGCTAACTAGAACCATAGAGAAGTAAAGGCTAACTAGAACCATAGAGAAGTAAAGGCTAACTAGAACCATAGAGAAGTAAAGGCTAACTAGAACCATAGAGAAGTAAAGGCTAACTAGAACCATAGAGAAGTAAAGGCTAACTAGAACCATGGAGAAGTAAAGGCTAACTAGAACCATAGAGAAGTAAAGGCTAACTAGAACCATAGAGAAGTAAAGGCTAACTAGAACCATAGAGAAGTAAAGGCTAACTAGAACCATAGAGAAGTAAAGGCTAACTAGAACCATAGAGAAGTAAAGGCTAACTAGAACCATAGAGAAGTAAAGGCTAACTAGAACCATAGAGAAGTAAAGGCTAACTAGAACCATAGAGAAGTAAAGGCTAACTAGAACCATAGAGAAGTAAAGGCTAACTAGAACCATGGAGAAGTAAAGACTAACTAGAGCCGTAGAGAAGTAAAGGCTAACTAGAACCATAGAGAAGTAAAGGCTAACTAGAACCATAGAGAAGTAAAGGCTAACTAGAACCATGGAGAAGTAAAGGCTAACTAGAACCATAGAGAAGTAAAGGCTAACTAGAACCATAGAGAAGTAAAGGCTAACTAGAACCATAGAGAAGTAAAGGCTAACTAGAACCATAGAGAAGTAAAGGCTAACTAGAACCATGGAGAAGTAAAGGCTAACTAGAACCATAGAGAAGTAAAGGCTAACTAGAACCATGGAGAAGTAAAGGCTAACTAGAACCATAGAGAAGTAAAGGCTAACTAGAACCATAGAGAAGTAAAGGCTAACTAGAACCATGGAGAAGTAAAGGCTAACTAGAACCATAGAGAAGTAAAGGCTAACTAGAACCATAGAGAAGTAAAGGCTAACTAGAACCATAGAGAAGTAAAGGCTAACTAGAACCATGGAGAAGTAAAGGCTAACTAGAACCATGGAGAAGTAAAGGCTAACTAGAACCATAGAGAAGTAAAGGCTAACTAGAACCATAGAGAAGTAAAGGCTAACTAGAACCATAGAGAAGTAAAGGCTAACTAGAACCATGGAGAAGTAAAGGCTAACTAGAACCATAGAGAAGTAAAGGCTAACTAGAACCATGGAGAAGTAAAGGCTAACTAGAACCATAGAGAAGTAAAGGCTAACTAGAACCATAGAGAAGTAAAGGCTAACTAGAACCATAGAGAAGTAAAGGCTAACTAGAACCATAGAGAAGTAAAGACTAACTAGAACCATAGAAGTAAAGGCTAACTAGAACCATAGAGAAGTAAAGGCTAACTAGAACCATGGAGAAGTAAAGGCTAACTAGAACCGTAGAGAAGTAAAGGCCAACTAGAACAGTAGAGAAGTAAAGGCTAACTAGAACCATAGAGAAGTAAAGGCTAACTAGAACCATAGAGAAGTAAAGGCTAACTAGAACCATAGAGAAGTAAAGGCTAACTAGAACCATAGAGAAGTAAAGGCTAACTAGAACCATAGAGAAGTAAAGGCTAACTAGAACCATAGAGAAGTAAAGGCTAACTAGAACCATAGAGAAGTAAAGGCTAACTAGAACCATAGAGAAGTAAAGGCTAACTAGAACCATAGAGAAGTAAAGGCTAACTAGAACCATAGAGAAGTAAAGGCTAACTAGAACCATGGAGAAGTAAAGGCTAACTAGAACCATAGAGAAGTAAAGGCTAACTAGAACCATAGAGAAGTAAAGGCTAACTAGAACCATAGAGAAGTAAAGGCTAACTAGAACCATGGAGAAGTAAAGGCTAACTAGAACCATAGAGAAGTAAAGGCTAACTAGAACCATAGAGAAGTAAAGGCTAACTAGAACCATAGAGAAGTAAAGGCTAA
Organism: Pseudoliparis swirei; assembly: GCF_029220125.1. NCBI lineage: Eukaryota > Metazoa > Chordata > Actinopteri > Perciformes > Liparidae > Pseudoliparis > Pseudoliparis swirei. Next base: position 27,314,602 of record NC_079396.1, read on the forward strand.
CTAGAACCATGGAGAAGTAAAGGCTAACTAGAACCATAGAGAAGTAAAGGCTAACTAGAACCATAGAGAAGTAAAGGCTAACTAGAACCATAGAGAAGTAAAGGCTAACTAGAACTATAGAGAAGTAAAGGCTAACTAGAACCATAGAGAAGTAAAGGCTAACTAGAACCATAGAGAAGTAAAGGCTAACTAGAACCATGGAGAAGTAAAGGCTAACTAGAACCATAGAGAAGTAAAGGCTAACTAGAACCATAGAGAAGTAAAGGCTAACTAGAACCATAGAGAAGTAAAGGCTAACTAGAACCATAGAGAAGTAAAGGCTAACTAGAACCATAGAGAAGTAAAGGCTAACTAGAACCATAGAGAAGTAAAGGCTAACTAGAACCATGAGAAGTAAAGGCTAACTAGAACCATAGAGAAGTAAAGGCTAACTAGAACCATAGAGAAGTAAAGGCTAACTAGAACCATGGAGAAGTAAAGGCTAACTAGAACTATAGAGAAGTAAAGGCTAACTAGAACCATAGAGAAGTAAAGACTAACTAGAACCATAGAGAAGTAAAGGCTAACTAGAACTATAGAGAAGTAACTATAGAGAAGTAAAGGCTAACTAGAACCATAGAGTAAAGGCTAACTAACCATGGAGAAGCTAACTAGAACCATAGAGAAGTAAAGGCTAACTAGAACCATAGAGAAGTAAAGGCTAACTAGAACCATAGAGAAGTAAAGGCTAACTAGAACCATGGAGTAAAGGCTAACTAGAACCATAGAGAAGTAAAGGCTAACTAGAACCATAGAGAAGTAAAGGCTAACTAGAACTATAGAGAAGTAAAGCTAACTAGAACCATGGAGAAGTAAAGGCTAACTAGAACCATGGAGAGAAGTAAAGGCTAACTAGAACCATAGAGAAGCAAAGGCTAACTAGAACCGAACCATAGAGAAGTAAAGGCTAACTAGAACCATAGAGAAGTAAAGGCTAACTAGAACCATAGAGAAGTAAGCCAACTAGAACCATAGAGAAGTAAAGGCTAACTAGAACCATAGAGAAGTAAAGGCTAACTAGAACTATAGAGAAGTAAAGGCTAACTAGAACCATAGTAAAGGCTAACTAGAACCATAGAGAAGTAAAGGCTAACTAGAACCATAGAGAAAAGGCTAACTAGAACCATAGAGAAGTAAAGGCTAACTAGAACCATAGAGAAGTAAAGGCTAACTAGAACTATAGAGAAGTAAAGGCTAACTAGAACCATGGAGAAGTAAAGGCTAACTAGAACCATGGAGAAGTAAAGGCTAACTAGAACCATGGAGTAAAGGCTAACTAGAACCATAGAGAAGTAAAGGCTAACTAGAACCATAGAGAAGTAAAGGCTAACTAGAACCATGGAGAAGCAAAGCTAACTAGAACCATAGAGAAGCAAAGGCTAAAAGGCTAACTAGAACCATAGAGAAGTAAAGGCTAACTAGAACCATGGAGAAGTAAAGGCTAACTAGAACCATAGAGAAGTAAAGGCTAACTAGAACCATGGAGAAGTAAAGGCTAACTAGAACCATGGAGAAGTAAAGACTAACTAGAATATGAAGTAAAGGTAAAGGCTAACTAGAACCATAGAGAAGTAAAGGCTAACTAGAACCATAGAGGAAGTAAAGGCTAACTAGAACCATGGAGAAGTAAAGGCTAACTAGAACCATAGAGAAGTAAAGGCTAACTAGAACCATGGAGAAGTAAAGGCTAACTAGAACCATGGAGAAGTAAAGGCTAACTAGAACCATGGAGAAGTAAAGGCTAACTAGAACCATGGAGAAGTAAAGGCTAACTAGAACCATGGAGAAGTAAATGTTAACTAGACAGAGAAGTAAAGGCTAACTAGAACCATGGAGAAGTAAACAATAGAGACCAGTCGGGAGGAAACAAGGTATTTAAACATCGGGACGTTTTCCTTCCTTGTTATTCATCGGTGTGTTTGCTCCGGCTCTGGATTGATTTCTGTCGCCGTGGTGACCGCTGGACCAGGAGGAGGACGTTGTGATGAGACCCAGAGGAGATGTTCACGGAGCAGACCACCTCATACTAGAACTGACAACGTCATAACCGCGTTTTATAAAGATATATATAAATATCTTAATATATAAGGATATATATAAAATAATAAATATATATAAATATATATATATAATATAAATATATATACTGTAATATATATAGAACGATATATTTAAATATATAAATAAAATGAATATATAAATGAATATACGTATTAATAAATATATATATACTGTATATGTATAAATAAAGATATATATATATATATTAATAAATAAGTTTAAAATATATATATATATAGATACATATATGAATAAATATATAAAGAAATATATATATAAAGACATATAAATACTGTATATATATAAAGAAATATAAATAAACAATTACATATAAATATACACAGACAATATATATATATGTATATGTATATATATATATAAATAAAGTTTTATATATCTTTAACTATATATATATATGACGATATAATGTGGATAACGAATCATGATATATATATACAGTATATATATCATGATATATATATATACATATATATATATATATATGTATGTATATATATATACGATTCAATCACGATACGATTCCATTGAGAGACGATAAATAAACAGAGCAGTCAGATGAAGACAATAGTTTTAGTTTCCTGAGACCTTGGAGTGAGTACGTGCTCGTTGCTGTCAATGTAGATGACCTCGAAGCGTCACGCCGCAAACAAGCTCGCTCCTCCATCCCTCACACTCTCCAGGCCTGAGTGTGTGTGCGTGTGTGTGTGCATGTGTGTGTATGTGTGTGTGTATGTTCATGTGTGTGTGTGTGTGTGTATGTGCATGTGTGTGTGTATGTGTGTGTGTGTGTGTGTGTGTGTGTGTGTGTGTGTGTGTGTGTGTGTGAGTGGATTACGCCCCGTGCTGCATGAATTAACTGCAGCACTGTTTGTGTTGTGAAGAACACATTTCCTTCATCTTACACAGCTCATTAGCATATGGAGCTGCGGTGGAGGGCAAGTCGACTTATTTCAGATGAGTGCCGCTGCAGTCTGAGTTTGAAAAGCATTCACACAAAAAAGGAAGCACACACACACTTACACACATCCACACTTTTAAACAAGAATTTGCTTTCCCTCACTGCTTGCCGGTGGGCATGAATTATTCTCGGCCGCTTATTAGGTGGACGTTTACAAAATTATCGTACGTGGCTATTGCGTAATAACGATAAATCAAATGTGTAAAAGCAGCTCGGCCCCCCAGTGTCGCATGCTGTCTCCCTTTGGGTCCCCCATGGCCCACTGGGTCCTCCATGGCTCAGTGGGTCCCCCATGGCCCACTGGGTCCTCCATGGCCCGGTGGGTCCTCCATGGCCCGGTGGGTCCTCCATGGCCCACTGGGTCCCCCATGGCCCACTGGGTCCTCCATGGCCCGGTGGGTCCCCCATGGCCCACTGGGTCCTCCATGGCCCACTGGGTCCCCCATGGCCCACTGGGTCCTCCATGGCCCACTGGGTCCTCCATGGCCCGGTGGGTCCTCCATGGCCCACTGGGTCCTCCATGGCCCACTGGGTCCTCCATGGCCCGGTGGGTCCCCCATGGGAGAACCCTGGATGGAACCGTAAAAACTGCCTCCCCTCCCTCAGGGCCGCCTCACTGTCGAGCCTTTTTGCTGTTGTTGTCATCCCAGCTGATCATTTGCATATATGGAGAGAAGGAGAAAGTGAAAGAGAGAGGGCGAGAGAGAGGGAGAGGGAGAGACATATAGACAGAGAGAGAGAGAGAGAGGGGGAAAGAAAGATAAAGAGAGAGAGGGAGGGAGAGATATATAGACAGAGAGAGCGAGAGAGACAGATAGAGAGACAGAAAGAGAGGGAGAGAGAGAAAGAGAGAGAGATGGACGGAGAGAGAGAGAGAAAAACAGACAGAAAAAGCGAGAGAGATACGGAGAGACAGAGACATGTAGATATTCATGTGATATTATTATTATTATCCATGTGTATTGTATATTACTTGTGTTGCTGTGTCTTGATGCTTTGGCAATTTTGCTGTTGCAACATTCATGCCAATAAAGCCTATTGAATAGAGAGAGAGAGAGAGAGAGAGGTGAGGTGATGAAATGCATGACTTCCTCCCAGCTGGGTGACAACAGGCTCCTTTGAGCCTCCCTAAGTGACGCCTCCTGCTCAAAGTGGGCGAGAGGTCGGGGGGGGGGGGGGGGGGGTGAACGATGGCGTCCCGAGGACTTTAATGGCGGCCCGGCCGAGTCCAGGGCCGCCCGGCACAACGCAGCCGGAGCGGCGTCCTCGCGGCTGCTCGGGGAATCGAATAAAAAGCTCCGTTCATTCGCTGCATTTCACGGTGTGTTTTTTTTGGGTCACACGGCTTCTGACAAATTCGTCATATTTCACCACGTCGAGGCGGCGATGAGCCTCTGTTCTCAGCTCCTCCGTGTCACGGAGCTGCAAATAAAATCTATAAATCAAAAAGAAAAAAGAAAAGAAGGGCAATGGGGAAGAAAGACGCCGAAGAACCGAAGGACATTTAAAAAAAATGTCCTTTCCGAGTTCCAGACGCTCCGGAGAGGGAAATAAACAGGAATGTATGATGGGAGATAGAAATGGTTGCAGAGCCTCCGTTTTTCTTTTTCTTCTTCTTTTCCCCGGGGGTTGGAGCCAGGTGTGCTCCTCCTGCTTTGCATTCCGCTCCGCTGGGAGCCGATCCTCATCGCCGACATTAATTTCCCTTGAAAAATAGTCTTTGAGAAATGCAAAACGATTCTCACCTGATTTCTTTTTGCTGAATACATCGTTTTGTTCTCAAAGATTTCTTCATTTTTTAATTTCAAAATAAAAGAAAGTTGACATGTTTAATGTGCAGAGAAAAACTTCCGGTCACCGGGGTTTCAACCGGGGTTTCAACCGGGGTTTCAACCTGCAGATTGAACTTAAGTTAGCATGAAAGCATAATTATGAATGGAGCAGTGGTTCTCCAGCTCATATCGGTGATGTTTAGCTAACGGAAAAACCATGTGGGTTGGAAAAAAAGATGTAATCCACGGTGCTGAGTCATTAGTGTCTGATTACCTTCGCATTGAAAATGCCGGAAGGTTATGTTTTGATCGCCGTGTATTTATTTATTTATTTATTTGTATGCGTGTTATTCGCAAAACTCAAAAAGTATTGAACCGAATCGCATGCAATTTGGTGGGATGATTGTTTATTATCCGGGGACCAGTTGATTAGATTTTGGGATCGATCGGGTCAAAGGTCAAGGTCAAAGGTCATGAACAGGTCAAAATCTTTCGCAGAACTCAAAAAGTATTGAACCGAATCGCATGAAATTTGGTGGGATGATTGTTTATTATCCGGGGACCAGTTGATTAGATTTTGGGATCGATCGGGTCAAAGGTCAAGGTCAAAGGTCATGAACAGGTCAAATCTTCTTGAATCACATGGAATTTGGTGGGATGATTGGTTATTATCTGGGGACCATTTGATTAGATTTTGGGATCAATCGGGTCAAGGTCAAGGTCATGGAAAGGTCAACATCTTTTTTTTTACCATAGCACGATACATTTTTGTTCAATTGGCATGCAACTTGTAATGATCACATGGTTTGGCCTGTGTGTACGGCACCGGTAAAGGGTAAACTTTGTACTCGTTTATTTTTCCTTTATGTATATGTGCCGTACCAGTGTTTTTATCAGGGGCCTCAAGTGAGCTTGGGTTTAGTTAGGATAATGTGTTTTGTATTATAATTGTAATTATTATTATTGTTGTGTCACGGTCTATAAAAGGTGACGAGGGGGAAGTGACGCTGGGGGTTTTTTGTTTTGGAGCGCGCTGACAGGCTCCGGTGTTGTGAGCGGCTCAGGACGGCAGCAAACCCGCGGCTACTTCGATTGTGGATTTATGCCAACGGGCGGGATCTGTACTGAGGAGACTGCGCAGGAACACTGTCAACTGAGCCAGTACCGACCGGACTAGGGTGACGTAGTGCGGGGAGTGAACGCGGCGCCTCGCCACGTTTCCGCCTGTTCGGGCCGCTGTTCGCCGGCTTTTGGGGGGGGGGGGGGGTTTGTGCGCGTGCAGTCGTTTACTTTTGTTTTGCGGAACTGCAAAGACTTTGGGGACTGTCGGGATCCGGGGATTATACTTTGTTTTGAGTGGGTTTGATTGTTTGCAGTGTGTGTTCATTTTGGAAACTTGCTGATGCATTGAATTTTATTTAATATAATAATATTTGAGTTTATGCATTTCGACTGTGTGTTTTTCTTTTACCACCGTTTGAGCAGACACTTAACACCATTATTCGCAGATCCGCCCATTTCCTTCTTTTGCGTATTGTACCTTTTCCCCTTGATTGATTTATAAGGGCGAATTGTTACAAACTAATGCCAAAATGTTCATAATTCAATGCCCAATCTTGTGATATGCGAAGGTATGCGCTCTACCAAGTGCCCGTTCTAGTTTAATATTAATATATAAAACATCTGTTTCTAAACTTTCACTTTTTAATGGATGCTAATTTTAAAGATATAGTTAGCCTCTATTTCTCTATGGTTCTAGTTAGCCTCTATTTCTCTATAGTTCTAGTTAGCCTTTACTTCTCTATGGTTCTAGTTAGCCTTTACTTCTCTACGGTTCTAGTTAGCCTTTACTTCTCTATACTTCTAGTGGACTTTTATTTCTCAGTGTGTTTACAATGAATGTCGGAATGAAATCTTGTGACCATCCATCCGTAGATGTTGAACTGACTGTTAATCGTTTCTGAGAGTCAATTCTGTAAAATGTCAGGACAGGAAGTGGAGACACCTTCAGACAATCTGGATCTTTAGAAGTCCGATGAGAGAAATTCACCGACGCATCCGGATGAAACGCACAGAAGACGGAGCTAATAAGAAAGGGGGAAAAAGTGATTAATCATGGAATCATTGACGGCCCACTCAGAATTATAACGAGAGCTGATCACACGTTCTCTGGTCAGCTGTACGGAACGCTATCGACTCACTCGCGAAAGATCTCCTCAAGACCGGTCTCGTGTTGTTGAACATTAATTTCAGGCGTAGATTCTTTATCAAAAGACGAGACCCAGGAGCACAAATACAAATAGATTTACTGCTCGTGGTGCATTGATCAATACATTCTCCATTGTCTTCAGTTGATGTGTGAAGGAGAAATCCGAAGCTCAAAAGTAATCACATCAAAATGGCCGCTGTATGAAAAACGATACGTCTGGCCCCCGTTTTTTGTCTTCACCGCTGGTCTCGCGCAATAAATCGCACGCCGCCCGTCAAACTCAAGTTATAAATCCCGACGCTCTGAGGGGCGAGAGGACGCGTGCTTTCTCTTTTAAGTGGAGGCTTTCACAGGAACCTCAGGCACATGCAGTCCATAAATCGCGGCACATCAATTATTAAACCCGAATCAGTTTTAATGTGCCAAAAATGAAAAACCCACAGCGGAGGCCACGCGGCTAATGCAACGAGCAGGAAGCGAAGCGGAGGACGGAGAGAACGACCGGCTCTGGGTCCAGAGTGCAGGAAAGCATCAAACCCAGCCACTTCCTGTCAGACTGGAGGGGGCCGTGTGAGCAGCTAAATAATAGAGAAATCCATTCAATTGAGAAAGTGTATGTGTGTGCGTGGGGGGGGGGGGGGGGGGTATGCAGGAATCTTAAGGACATAATTGACGAAGGCCTCAAAACCTCTTCCTCTCCTCTTTGGATGCTTTTTCAGAAAACTTGCAGTGTCCAGAGTTCGCAAAGGTGACACAAGCAAAAAATATTTTTAAAGTGCAGCGAAAGTAAACAGCGAGCCATTAGGAGACGACCTCGGCAATCACGGCGTGGCCGCGCGCGGGGGGGGGGGGGACATCGCCATCGCCTGGCTGAGGCCGAAAGCAAATAGAAACCCATTCCCTTCGGGGTCAGTAATGTTCTGCGTGGTTCATTTCCGCAGTAAGTGTTTTGTGCGTGTGTGTGTGTGTGTTTGGGTTATTAACCCTTTATGGGGGACTCGTTGAAATACTTTGAAATTCAATATGTCAACACTACAGTGCTATTGGAGGACATAACCACTGTTTTAATGTTGTGAGATACAAATATATACACTACCGTTCAAAAGTTTGGGGTCATGCAGAAATGTCCTTATTTTTCAAAGCACTGTTTTTATCAATGAAGATGACATTAAATGAATCATAAACACTCTCTCTACTTAATGTGTAGATGACTATTCTCTGGTGTTAATGAAGTCTCTTCAGAGGTGTGGAGAGGCCCATCTCCAGTGTTCTAATGGTACATTGTGTTAACGCCTTAGAAGACTAGCGGAGGGGTAAAAAAAACCTTGAAACCCTTTTTATGTGAGCGCAGCTGAAAACAGTCATGCTGGTGAGAGAAGCTATAAAACTGGCCTTCCTTTGAGCCACAAGAAGAACAACATTAATATTTATTTAAAAAATCATTATGTATAACCTCGTCAATGTCGTGACTATATTTTATATTCATCTGATAAATAAAAGTGAGTTTTCATGGATAACACCAAATTGTCTGCGTGACCCCAAACTTTTGAATGGCAGCGTATATATGATTTTTAGGTCGAAAATCAACATCAACGAAGTTACAGTATTTGGTTCCTTTCCCGTTTGTGGTGAAATAAAAGAAGTCACCATATATGGTTCCTCGTTAAAGGTTTTAAGCTGTTCTGCAGCGCACTGGGAATGCATCAAAATCGGTTAGTTGTTGTTGTTGTGATGAGAATCCACAGCGTTTATCTTTTATTAATCCTGCTTGAGAGGAAACCGGTTATTTAGTGACCTTAAGAGACAAAGTTGTACAAACTGAATACTGGAAAATGCGTTTTCTTTATCACATTATGAAAAAAAGGGGAGTAAAAAATCAAAGATGAGGCGCCGATGACATTTTCCTCGCTTCCAACCTTTTATTCTTTAATTATTCATCATGTTTTTTCTGAAGGATGATACAGGGAGAGAGTCCTGATTCTGAAGAGCAGCATCCCAGTCTCCTCCGTTCTGTGTACATGATTAAGACAAAAAAAAGCCTTTGCTGTTTATTTTTTATTTTCACACATTCGAACATTGATGGGGTCAAACACCAGCCAGTCAGCCGGCGGTTGTTCTGATTTATTTAAGCAAATCGGCTTTCATTTCCAGGGGTGGCTCTCCGGGAGGTGCTCAGCTCTCTCCCTTCATCTGACAGCGGAGTGCACGCGAGATGAACAGCGAAGCCGTCTTATTAGCGCTTCGCCTCCCCGGCTCGGGCCCTCAGATTGACGTGGAGGGGAGAAAAGAATATTTAAAAAATTGTTCATGCACCATAAACAGTGGCAGTGATGAATATCTGCCGTCACTTCCAACATGACTCACTTGTCTTTGAGTCTCGGCTTCACTGCAACACGAGAGGGGAGAGAGCGTCTGAATCTTTATCAGATTACACGTAATATGCACTCTATAAAATAGCTCGTATTACCAGGGAGTGAGTTGAAGCGGGACGCACTTCAAACACCAAATGGTGAATAATGAGCATGATTCTATAAAAGCACACACACACACACACAACGTGGGCATGGATACAGGTAGAGCCCTCGTTACTCTCTGAGTTTGTTATGTGTCGACTTCAGTTTCTTAGTATCTGTCCTTGACAGTGGCGGTGCGTCCATAGGGGGCGCTAGGGCGCCGCCCCTCTTAAAATTTGTAGATGAAAAAAAAAAGAAGAAAAAAAAAACATCCTGTCAAAAAACATTATATGCCAAATCATTTAAATAGTAAATATACCGTGTTGACGTGCTAAATGTGTGTGGGAGACCGTCAGCCTGTCAACAACCACTTAAGTTAATGTGAAAAAAATATAATATATCGCCATTATCACGGAGAGAAGCCCCTCCCCTTTTCCGAGGCGATCTAACGTGTGTGTACGGCATCGAGAAAATATTTCAGTCGTTTCGGCAAGGACCGGCTTCTCATTGGCGGATGAAACGTGATTCCTTGGGTCGCAAAAATGTGCGCTCGTTGGCCAATGACATCGTTTTATTATTTCACGTGACTGGACTATTCGGCAGATCAGAGACGTATCGTTCCCTCAGCCAGAGAGCTCCACGGAGCTACGGGAGCAGGTAGCTAACGGAGCTGTCAGCTGGTGCTCAGTGAGTAATGCGCTGTTTAGTTTCCCCTGTCTGTTGTTCCAAAGGGACTGAAACTCTCTGGACTACAACGGGGGGAGGGATCTAAAGAGCTGCAGACAAGTGGAAAGCACGAATCTTGCCGCAGTTATCTAGCTAAGAGCATGGAGCTAACTCGCTAACAGCCTGAAGCTAACCCTGTTTACAGTCAGCAGAAGGAGAACGAACTGGCATCGAAACACAACGAAGTTCTGAAAAACAGACACATTCCCTCAAGAATAATGGAAACAGGCTGGTTACAGACATGATTGACTTTAACCAGAGAGTAAAGTGACCACTTTAAAGAGAGGAGCTACTTGTCTTTACAGTAGTGGGTCTGCTCTGTCACCCAATGTAACATGTGATCTCTTTCTGACTCTATTCTGCTCTGAACCTCTTTCATGTGAGGGTGAAACTCTTTTATTTTGCAAACCTCTGAAACCCAACCCAATGTTCCTTAAAGCTGCTCTGAACCTCCCATGCCCAAAGTTACAGTGTGTTGATAGTTGTTATTGGACAGTGTTGAGCACGCTGTGTTCTTGAAATAAAGCTTTGTTTTTTTACAATATTCTACTCAAAACCTCTTTTCTTCTCATTGTTGAGTGATATTTAAACTGCCCCCCCCCCCAAAAAAATTCACCAGCCGCCACTGGTCCTTGAGTTAAAGTGCCAACTCCAGACCACCAGTAAGAGCAGCGAGCCGGATACGATGATTTGGTTTGGAGTGGAGGGCGGGGGGGGGGGGGGGGGGACCCTGTGGAGACATATTTTCTGTGAGGAAAAGCTGGCGTTGTTACACTGCCATAAAATTCCAAGGGGGTTACTAAACCAAAAACACACTTTTTATTGAAGTCTATGCCTCAGGTGTTACGGCTGCATTCTCTCTCCTGACCACCAGGGGGCGACTTCTCTGGTTGTATAGAAGTCTATGCTTCATGTGGTAAAGCTGCATTATCTCTATTGACCACCAGGGGGCGCCTCCTCTGGTTGTATAGAAGTATATGCTTCATGTGGTAAAGCTGCATTATCTCGATTGACCACCAGGGGGCACCTCCTCTGGTTGTATAGAAGTATATGCTACGTGTGTTAAAGCTGCATTCTCTCTCCTGACCACCAGGGGGCGACTCCTCTGGTTGTATAGAAGTCTATGCTTCATGTGGTAAAGCTGCATTATCTCTCCTGACCACCAGGGGGCGCCTCCTCTGGTTGTATAGAAGTATATGCTACGTGTGTTACAGCTGCATTATCTCTCCTGACCACCAGGGGGCGACTCCTCTGGTTGTATAGAAGTCCCTGCGTCATGTGTTAAAGCTGCATTCTCTATTACACAGTATTATTGGATTCTCATTACTGATGCACTAAGGAGGATCTCTCTGGTGGAGGCGGAGCTTATCTGTTGTGTTCTGTTGATTAGTAAAAACATATCAGATTTCATAAACTCATCGTGCGTTTTGTTTGTAATTCCTTTTCCTGTAGAGTAATTAAAACTGTATAAAAATGGCAAACAAATATATTTCCCTCTGAATTGCCGTGTTTGACAAACTGACATTGTCACCCGTCGCCGATTCTAAGCGACGTTTTAATCCATTAAACGCGCTGGTGAGGCTTTCCTCCCACGATCTAAGCATGGGAGGATTAATGACTCTAAATCACCCCGCGGCTGGAAGTCAGACTTATTACGTGAATCTGTGATTGTGGTCGTTTTCCTGTTTTTAATATTCAGTGCACGCTGTGAACGACTCTGCAGGCTCCCAAATGAAAGGCCTTCACACGCCCCGGGTGGTTTCTGTTGGTGCGATTAATTTGCACATCAATATAAATATATAATTATATTTTAACTCTTTTTTTTGTCGTGACGATACTCACACGGAATGAAAATGTTACACTGTGGAAAAAGCAATAACGTACACGGTTGCATCAACCGATCGCGTTGTGACACAAAAAAAAAGTCCACTGGAGAGAGGGGAGGAGGAGCCCCGGTGGTCGGTAGAGATAAGAGCTTTAAGACATGGAAGTATTGACTTCTATACAACCACCCTGGTGGTCGGTAGAGATAATGCAGCTTTAAGACATGAAGCATTGACTTCTATACAACCAGAGGAGTTGCACCCTGGTGGTCAGTAGAGAGAATGCAGCTTTAAGACATGAAGCATTGACTTCTATACAACCAGGAGTCGCCCCCTGGTGGTCAGTAGAGAGAATGCAGCTTTCAGACATGAAGTATTGACTTCTATACAACCAGAGTAGTCGCACCCTGGTGGTCAGGAGAGATAATGCAGCTTTAAGACATGAAACATTGACTTCTATACAACCAGAGGAGTCGCACCCTGGTGGTCAGTAGAGAGAATGCAGCTTTAAGACATGAAGCATTGACTTCTATACAACCAGGAGTCGCCCCCTGGTGGTCAGTAGAGAGAATGCAGCTTTCAGACATGTAGCATTGACTTCTATACAACCAGAGGAGTCGCACCCTGGTGGTCGGTAGAGATAATGCAGCTTTAAGACATGAAGCATAGACTTCTATACAACCAGAGGAATCACCCCCTGGTGGTCAGTAGAGAGAATGCAGCTTTAACACATGAAGCATAGACTTCTATACAGAGGAATCACCCCCTGGTGGTCAGTAGAGAGAATGCAGCTTTAACACATGAAGCATAGACTTCTATACAACCATGCTGTATTGAAGAAGACTTGAAACTAGAGATTGAGACTCAAATATCCCGCACGTGAAATACTGGCATGAGAATATTGTGTGCCGTGTGATTCGTCACGTCCGCGATGTGTCGCGGCCTCCAGTCTGCGACAATGAATTCATTTAGTTTCTCCTCTCATGCAGCAGCAGAATAAAAGCCGGAGTCCCTGCTGTTGCAAATTATTGCCAAATAAGATCAGTACAATAAAGTCTTTGGGGATTTTTATTCCAATAGCTGCCATCATTTAGCAGTTAACGTTTGAAAAGGAACAATGCACACCTCTAAAAGACTTTGTATGAACGGAACTGCGAGGAGTAATGAGTATTTTATAATAAGGCCTTTTTAATAAAGAGTAATATGCACAAAATAATGACAGTAGTAAGCGAGAACAGGTTCCAGGTTACCTGGATAAGAATCAGTGTGGCTGGTTACGTGTCCTTGATTGATCCTTTTAGCTCACTTTTTAAATTAATTGCAGCCCTTCAATGAATAATACTGCATAATACAAAATTAATGTATGACCAATTTATTCACATTGGCAACTCCAGAATGGATTCCTTGTAATAAGGGAGCTTTAAACTGCAGACACGCGGTGACCTTTACACCCAGAGACGTACGACCACGTGCAGTATTAATGACTTAAACTCAGCCAAATTCAGAACGTGTATTTATTAAGAGACGCGCGACTCTCCGGGACGCTCGTCACCACTTAATAATTCATCTTCAGCCAAACTTTATGGACTGGAACTTCAAAAATCTGTGGTCTCCAGACTGGGAAGAGATGGAGCGACGAGCCAAAGCCGGAGTCACGGCTAAAGAAGAAAGAAGCAGAAACGAGCATCTTTTGGTGGAGCTCGCCAGCTGCGGGAGAACCCCCCCCCCCCCCCCCACACTGAGACGGGTCGCCAACCTCTTCTGCACCGTTGGATTCCCCACTCGCAGCTCCCTCAGCCGCGCTGACATCAAACCACCAGCTGCATCACAATCATACATAACAGTCTGTATCTATGATAATAGAAATACCAGTATCTGTGTGACCCCGCCCCCCCCCCCCCGAGTACATGAACATGTCAAGACAAGAAAAAAATGTAAATAGCTCCGCAGTTCCTTCGTAGACGTCATGATGTCACCCAGTAGGTTGTGGACTGACGTTTTTGAAGCCCAGAGTTCGTTATTTACGCCGTCGCCATCTTGGATTTCGGCCGTCGACATGTTTTATTTTTTGCAACCGATGAGCAGAAGTTACCGTGTTTGAACTGCGGAGGAGCGGCGTCGAGACGCCGTATACAATAGCAGCGACGGCGTGTCAATCACCTGTAGCTCCGCCCCTAAAGCGCCCCCTGCTTCATGGTCTGACTCTAAATGACCATAAAGTATAAATGATGACATCATGCTGTATAGAAGAAGACTTGAAACTAGAGACTGAGACATAAACTCATGTTTACAATGTTTACTGAGGGAATACATCAAGAGAAGTAGAGTCACTATATAGACTTCTATACAACCAGAGGAGTCGCCCCCGTGGTCAGGGAGAGAGATGCAGCCTGTATATGATGAAGCATAGACTTCTATACAACCAGAGGAGTCGACCCTGGTGGTCAGGAGAGAGAATGCAGCTGTAACACATGATGCATAGACTTCTATACAACCAGAGGAGTCGCCCCCTGGTGGTCAGCAGAGAGAATGCAGCTTTATTCTCTGTATGCCAGACACCGGGAACAGAAGATGGCATGAACGTGTTCCTGGATACCGAAGTCTGTTTCACCGCGAAGACGAGGAGCGGATTAACGGCTGATCATTCGGATTCAGATCGACAAATAACACATAAACAAAAGTAGGGGAGTGGATAGTTTTTAACCTTCCGAGTACGGCCTTGAAGAGGATTAGGTGATGCTTCTTTTTGGCAATATGAGAATTTGAATTACAATCAATGTGCTTCAATTAAAAACTTTGTTTACTCGCAGACATAGACATAATTAATCTATATTTCGTTTGAAAGAAGCTGCAGTGCATTGTGGTCCGGGGGACACGTCGGCTTAAGTCTACCTCTGGGTGAATTAAATTGACTACCTCTCATAAATGCCAGAAGTATCTTTATTTCCCAGCACAGCAGCAACATGCAGAGCCAATATGCAAACAGCCTTTGCAACAACAACAACAACAACAACACACACAAACATCGGAATAATCTCCCAACCTGCACACAAACATGTCCTCCCTTTGAACGCAGGAGGAAACACAATAGTCCCATAATCTCACCGCTTTGCCGCTTTTTTTGTTTGTTGAAAACTCGCCAAAGCAGCTGCTATCTCTGCATCTCAGGGGGCGCCTGTTAATTTTAGAACGATAATCTCCTGCAATATGTTGTGGTGGTGGTGGTGGGGGATTGAGACGTTAAAAGTCCCAGCGTGGGGGAGTTGGGGGGGGGGGAGCCAATAATCCCGACGTGGCCGTGAACTACAAGAAGCATCCGGCTGCATTTCAGGGACACAGCGGCGTGTTCCTCATCCTGCTAATCGGCGTAAAAACAAACACCAGTTGTTCGATGACGCGACGATGTCATTTGCCGCCGCCCCCTTTTCGCCCCCTGGTGGACAGTATATAGAATGCAGCTTTAACACATGAAGCATAGACTTCTATACAACCAGAGCAGTCGCCCCCTGAGGCTCTTTCTTGTCTTTTTCCCAGCAATCCTTCTCTTATTAAAATGCTCCCTCGGCGAAAAAAACAAGCCCCAAAAAAAGCAGCTGGGGAAAGGGAACTCTACGGGGATGTTTTGGATGTTTTGGATGTTTTGGATATTTTGGATGTTTTGGATTCAGTGTGCCCCGGAGAATAAAAAGAGCCGAGTCGGGGCCGAGCACGTGCCGAGAAGACACCGTTTAATTCTGCCTCGGGGTTCTGGTTCCAGGTGAATAACAATGTGTGGAGCACAGCGAGCTCGGCCCGGTCCAGACTGCTCCTGATCCCACGGCAGCTGGCGAGGTGTTTAAACACAGAGGGGGGGGGCACAGCATGCAAGGGGCCTAACACAAATACGACTACCTGGGAATGGAGGAGCCGTTCGAGGGCCGCTGAGCGGAAGAGACCGGCTCTTTGTTGTCGCTCCGTTGGTTTTTAAACCTGTCGGCTCCTTTCAGGCACAAGAAAAGCAAACATTCAAACACCGCCAGTCACAAACGTGACATTTTGCAGTGTGTGGAGAGCTGCTTATGAGGAGGAGGCTTTATGGGGGGGGGGGGGCACAGGTCGATAGGACGGCAGCCGGGGGATCGGAGGTACCGGGGAAAAAACACAGCGTGAAAAGGAAACGGCAGGAAAGTCGGGATAAGAGGAAGAAGAAGGGGGGGGTTTCTCCGCGGTAATGTCCCCCTCGGGGGCCCGTTGGGCTCCTGTGAATCGGCCCCGTCGAGAGGCCGGCCAGTGGATCACAGACTCGTTACCGGCGGCGCCGCGCGGCCACGGAGGTCGCTCACGCCGCAGTTTGCACGGCGATGAAAACAAAGGCGGCGGCTGGAGAGAGCCGAGGTGTGTGTGTGTGTGCGAGGTGTGTGTGTGTGTGTGGTATGAAGGGGTTGGGGGGGGGCTGTCTCGGCTCTGGAGGAGCAAAGTGATTGGCCGTCGGGTTTATCGACTGACTTTAAACTTCACGACCGCGGCGGGGAACTCCTCTCAAATACATATTTACTACTTTATACTCCGTTTGTCCTTTAACTGGCCAGACCTGCAGCGTCACGGTGTGTGTGTGTGTGTGTGTGTGTGTGTGTGTGTGTGTGTGTGTGTGTGTGTGTGTGTGTGTGTGTGTGTGTGTGTGTGTGTGTGTGTGTGTGTGTGGGGGGGGGGGGGTAATAAAGAGAGGTTATCACGTTTGAATTGTGGATATTCAGTATCGATTTGAGGATATAATATTAATACATATACATATGTGTATACATATATATACATATACATATATATAGGCCTATATGTATATATATATGCATACATATATATTATATAAATGAGGAGAGAGCATATATATGTATGCTCTCTCCTCATTTATATATATGTATATATATGTGCCCACTATGAACTATTCATACACTCTGTCATATTCATTGAATGTATTTTAACTCTAAATCTGTCCTTCTGTACACATGACATCTATTGCATCTGTCCATCCTGGAGAGGGATCCTCCTCTGTTGCTCTCCTGAAGGTTTCTTCCCTTTTTTCCCCCTGAAGGGTTATTTGGGAGTTTTTCCTGGTCCGATGTGAGGTTTTGGGGCAGGGATGTCTATGTGTACAGATTGTAAAGCACTCCGAGACAAATTTGTAATTTGTGAAATTGGGCTATACAAATAAACTGAATTGAATACATATATATATATATGAGGAGAGAGCATATGTATATATATATGTTTACATATATATGTATATATATACATATATATACATATATAAGTATATATATATACTTTCTCCTCATATATATACACTTATATATATACATATATATGTATACAAATATATATATATATATATACGTATATACAGTATATACTGTATATATACATATACAAATATATACATATATATATTTATATATATATTATATATATGTATATCCAGATGAGGACACAGCCCCCTCCAGGTCTTTTCACACAGACCTTGAAAACCATTTTGTGAGAAAAAAGTGTGAGAAAAGAAACTCTTTCTCACACTTTTTTTTGTGCGGCTGCTTCGAGTTGAAAAGTTTCTAAACTTTGAAGAAAGGCACTCGGCGTCGTCACTTTGAACACTTTAAACGTTTAGCTTCAGGATAACTCCGTTTGAGTCTGTTCACAGAAAACATATTTAACAACCACTGACGGTTTCCATTTCGCCGATCTGTAAGACGGTTAATTTATCGCCGTGGTTACACAACGCAGAGCAGGTGTTGTGTGCGTCCTCCGTGCGACACGAGACCGACTCAGCAGACTTAATGTCTCGCATCTTAATTGTCAGAACCGGGCTCGTCCCACCGGCGGTTGATGAATGTGCCGCCGATCGGCCGCGAGCGCTCCATTTACCAAACCGCCGACGCGTCTCCTTGTCACCATGGTAACGTGATGAACAGTCGGGCTGAACCGTGTTGAGATTCAAATGTTACGGTGTCCCTTAATTGCTGCAGTCTACCCGGTGACTGGTGAATTCTTCCTGAGGGCGAGAAAACACGTTCACGATGTTCTTAGTGGCCGCTCGGGCGGCCATGTTTGTTCTCACGTTTGAAACTCGCTCGAAATGAAAGGTTTAAAAAGACGGAGAACGAGACGGAGGACGAGACGGAGAACGAGACGGAGGACGAGACGGAGAACGAGATTTCGGATCGCCGCCGCAGTCAAAGTCGATTTCAGGACGACGCGACACATAGGATCGGGTTCTTGGAAGAATCGCCTGGTTGGGTTCTAGATGAAACCCTTGGAATAGAATAGGGTTCTTGATAGAACCCCCTGGTTGGGTTCTAGATGAAACCTTTGGAATAGAATTGGGTTCTTGATAGAACCCCCTGGTTGGGTTCTAGATGAAACCTTTGGAATAGAATTGGGTTCTTGATAGACCCCTCTGATTTTGTTCTAGATGAAACCCTTGAAATAGAATAGGGTTCTTGATAGAACCACCTGGTTGGGTTCTAGGGGAAACCCTTGGAATAGAAAAGGGTTCTTGAAATATGGAAAGGTTCTCAGTAAGAACTGCAGATGGAGAGAGAGAGATCAGGAAGTAATCAAAACAGAGGTGTGGGCCAGCTTCTGCCTGCGCTGACAGATGGGCTCCCTACTTGTATTCTCTGCCCCCCCCCCCCCCCCCCCCCCCCAGACCAGCGGCTCTGTTGACGTCTGCTGCCTGTCGGGCCATTTGGATTCTTTTATAACGTTTCTGCACAATAAAAGCAACAGAAACCCCGCCGGCCCCCAACTCTCCCTTATCTCCAGCTCCTTATCTCTCATTATCTTTGGCCTGAGCGTGTGTGTGTGTGTGTGTGTGGGGTAATAATCTATTGAAATATGCTTTCATTTTGGATAGACTTTATCAGCAAAGCAATTTAAATTGCGATAATGAAGAACACAGCGAATCCCCCAAAGTGCCCCCGTACTGCCGCGTATACAACCAGCACAACAGGGTGCTAATCATTGGGTAATCGCTCAACAACAACAACAACGGTGCCCCCCCCCCCCCCCCACGGGCAGCCCCTTTAATAGTTGCCGGGCTTATGATTTGCTCTGGGATATGAGCAATAAGTAAAGCCTCCCGGTCCTCGTGGCCTCGAAGCCAAGATTGAATTGCAACCCCAAAAAATAAGAAATGAACAAAAAAAGTATAAAAGAGAACATGTTGCACCTGGTGGAGGTGGAGCGAGGGGGGGGAGGGGAGTCTGATGGCCGCGAGCTTATTGAAAAGCTGATGATGGAGATATTTGGTGAGCTTAATGGCCGAACTCTGCAGCAGGATTCATGCACATGTTGAATCTGGGATTTCCAGGATTTTCCAGGACTTTAAACCAAATTTCCATCACCAAACATTTGGTGAAATCTCGACGTGTACATGAAGAAGTGAGAACATTTGGTATTCTCACTCAGAATGAGTACTCTTCCATATGTAGCCACGCATGGTTACACCTGGCATAGTGGATTAACCCTGAACTACCGTTGCTATGGCCACCGAACATTTCAGTTAAGGTGTGTTCACTCGGCTTATATTTTGAGCGTCCTTCTATAAAAAGCATAAAAGGACTTTTACAGGCCTGGAAATAACCATTTTCAAATTCCATGACTTTTCCAGGTTTTCCATGACCGTACGAACCCCGCTGTCAGAGAACAACCGACGGGAGCGACCATCCCGCTCGTCGTCCTCGGGTTCCGAGGAGATGCTAATGTGAGCCGAGGGTTCCATCATCAAAAAAAGCAAGGTTGTTTTCCTCATTACCCCCCGCCCCCCCCCCCCTTCCCCTTCACAGTGAATGCAGGTTGTACAGAGCTGTCTGTCCAGAGCTCCCCTCTGACGTCAAGGTGTAATGATCCAATTTGCCCACAGGGAACATTAAAGTTTCATCCGACGTGTTCTAATGGAGTCGTGGAGAAGTCACTGAAAGACGGCGTTTTATTCAGGAGCGCAAACAATGCATCACGAAACATACCTGGAGGCTTTTAAAGCCACATTGGCATTTTCATTGCAACACAATTTCCAATAATTGGCAGAACTAACTTTGTGGTAATTGTGATTAATATTGGAGGAGAAGATAGCGTTATCGAGCGACACATTAAAACTTTACTCGTTAAATTGACCGACTCAAGAGTTCTGGGCCCCAAAGGTCAACGTGATTATTATGTAATTTAGCCAGGAGAACAATTATGAAATCGTAATTCCTAATGCTCCCTCTCTGTGAGCCAATTGTCAAAATATGAAGATTCATTTCACGGTTTGAAAGCGTACATGGCCAATTCGCCGCGGCCGACGCCGCTTCAGTCCAATTTACTTATTGCATTTCCATTTTCTGTCATTTCAGAAAGAATTTCACACGAATGAGTCAAGAGTTTGAGAAAAGAAGACCTTCTCTCCGCCTGAATGGTCTCTTTTTGTCGTTTTTGGGGGCGTCAACCTCTATAAAGATGCAGGGACCAGCATCCAAGAGGAAATATAGCGATCAGGGGGGGCGGGGTCCAACGGAGGAGGAGGGGCCAACCAACAGTTAGTTAAGTTAACGAAACTGCAACCTCCAAAATTATTTCACAACTGGCAGGCTTCATCCGCATGACCAATGAACAGGTTCATCCTCATGACCAATGAACAGGTTCATCCTCATGACCAATGAACAGGTTCATCACATGACCAATGAACAGGTTCATCCTCATGACCAATGAACAGGTTCATCCTCATGACCAATGAACAGGGTTCATCCACATGACCAATGAACAGGTTCATCCACACGACCAATGAACAGGTTCATCCTCATGACCAATGAACAGGTTCATCACATGACCAATGAACAGGTTCATCCACATGACCAATGAACAGGTTCAACCACATGACCAATGAACAGGTTCATCCTCATGACCAATGAACAGGTTCATCCACATGACCAATGAACAGGTTCATCCTTATGACCAATGAACAGGTTCATCCTCATGACCAATGAACAGGGTTCATCCACATGACCAATGAACAGGTTCATCCTCATGACCAATGAACAGGTTCATCCTCATGACCAATGAACAGGGTTCATCCACATGACCAATGAACAGGGTTCATCCACATGACCAATGAACAGGTTCATCCACGCAATGGATTTCCAGGACTCTTAACCAGATTTCCCCCAAACATGTGATATCTCGGTGTTTATGCGAGTAATTAATATAATCTTAAATGACACAAATGAATGAGAGCCAATAGTTTGATGAAAAGAATACTTATTTAGAATAAATATATATTCTTTTAATCAAACTGCATGAATAAACATATGACTATAACACATTTTTCATAGCTTTTCCAAAACTTCTCCAGACCTGGAAATAACTATTTTTTTAATCCATGACTTTTCCAGGTTTTCCATGACGGTACGAACCCTCACTGCGGCGACAAGTACAAACGTACTATACTTCATATATATATATATATATATATATATTTTAAAGATGTCCTTTTTAGAAAAGAAGCCATTCACTGGCGCGGTCAGTGTGGAATTGAAAAATATACTTTGAACATTTTTGGCAACTCATCCGCTTCGTATTTGTCCTTCTGCTGCCGGCAAAAGCCTTTAACATGGGGTTGGGGGGAGGGGGGGGCAAGTTGGAAATGGTTCCAGAAGACCAGTTCTGTCCATTCAGCCCTCAATAGCTCCAATGATTGAAGCCGAGTCTATTTCATTGATTGAAAATGAAGCGGAGAAAACCCAGAGCCGTTTCCTCCGCTCCTCATTCTGCGCTCCTCCATCTGTAAAAGTGGTGGAGAAAAAGGCTCCCGTGACCATGTCCAGGCAATTTAAAAAACGGGGGTAGCGGGCCTCTCCTGTTGCACTCAATGACTCCGGCCATGCTCTGTTACCTCATCTCATCGGGGGGGGGGGGGGGGTAAATTGAGTTACCTGTTTTTGGAGACGGTTTCATTTTCTACGGATGGCCCCGGAGATCCTTGATGGAACCGCTAACTGCTCCACGGCCCCTCATGGCCCCCGGTGTCTGTCTGAGTCCTGAGAGGGGGGGGGGAAGAGAGAGGAGGAGGGAGGATAGAGGAGGGAGGAGGAAGAGGAGGAGGAGGAGGAGGGAAAGGGGAAGAGGGAAGAGGAGGAGGAGGAATGGGAGGAGGGAAGAGGGAGGCGGATACAGGAGGGAGGAGTGGGAGGAGGGGAGAGGAGGAGAGAGGAGGGAGGAGGAGGAGGGGAGAGGAGGAGAGAGGAGGAGGAGGAGGAGGAAGGAGGGAGGAGGAGGAGGAGGAGGAGGAGGAGGAGGAGGAGGAGTAAAGAGGAGAGAGGTGAGAGGAGGGAGGGGGAGGAGCGGGAGGAGGGAATAGGGAGGAGGAGAGAGGAAGGAGGAGGAGGAGGGAAAGGGGAAGAGGAGGAGGAGGAATGGGAGGAGGGAAGAGGGAGGCGGATAGAGGAGGGAGGAGTGGGAGGAGGAAAGAGGGAGGAGGGGAGAGGAGGGAGGAGGAAGGAAGGGAGGAGGAGGGGAGGAGGAGAAGGAAGAGGAGGAGGGAATAGGGAGGAGGGAGGAGGAGAGAGGAAGGAGGAGGAGGAGGAGGAGGGAGGAGGAGGAAAGAGGTGAGAGGAGGGAGGAGGAGGAGGGGGAGGAGGGAATAGGGAGGAGGAGGAGGAGAGGGGGGGGAGGAGGAGAAGGAGAGGGGGGGGGCTCAGGTGGCAAAAGACAGCTGACAGCAGCCATTACCCGGTGAGATATCTCGGTGTGAGTTAATTCAGATATAAAACCTCCACGCCTGATTGTTGCGTGTTCCATTTCTCTCAACGCCTTCTCTCTCTCTCTCTCTCTCTCTTCTTCTTCTTTTTAAAATGTGTCTTTCTTGAAATATGTGCACGCATCACAAACCACTTCCCGTGTAATTCTCTCTCTTCACTGCCCTCGTTCAAAAGCAAAGAGAAGGAAAGCAGGTGAGTAGTGAGGAGGCCGTGAGGCGTATCCGATGACACGGAGGCAACGCGGTAATAAGATAACGATCGTTTGTTTTTACGGCTGTTATTTATAGGATCTCTCAATATGATGTGCATTAATCATTATTGATTAGGACATAATGGATTTTCTAAAGATACGTCAATCAACCGGTGATCTGGAGAGGGAAGAGTGTCCCGCCTGTCTAGGTTGATAACGGCGGGGCGGGAGAGGTGTAAAAAAAAATATATATATATATATATAGAATAATAGAATATATATATATGTATATATATGTATATATATATGTATATATATACATATATATGTATGTATATGTATATAAATATATTTATATATATGTATATATATATTTATGTATATATATATATATATTTATAAATATATATATATATGTATATATTGAGAATATATATGTATATATATTTATATATATAGAAAATATATATATATATTTATATATCGAGAATATATATATATGTATATACGTATATATATATAGTTATATATAAATATTGAGAAGATATATATGTATATTTATTAGGGCTGTCAATCGATTAAAAAAAATTAACTAATTAATCGCACATTTTTAAATTGCGATTAATCGCAATTAAAAGTTAAAAGTTAAAAGTTCATTCTTTTTAAAGAACAAACTTCACACAGAGCTGTGTTTTCAAAGAGGCTCCTACCTATAAAGTGCCAGTGAGGTATTTAATATTGTGGATGATAAATTGTTTCTTCAGTGAAACATCAGATTAGTTAAAAAAAAGAAGTATATTGAGACCCCATTGGTCCTGTCATCTTTAACACTGAACAGCAGCAGAACCAGTGGCCTTGGTGACTGACTGACATTCACATATGTCCTGTTCACCCTCTGGAGGCTGGGCTCATTTTATACATTTTACAACAACAACAAAATTCACCTTTTAAAGGCGTTTGCATATGACACATACCCACGTGTTATACATCAAACATTCCAGAACAATCTCAGCTCTATTCAATGAGGCTCATTGTCCTGGTGCCATGTTCTCTGCTCTCTGACTGACAGGCTGCTAATGAGCCTTACCTGTGAGGTGGGAGGTCCTTTGTGATTTACTGAGTGTTCATTGGTTATTTTTTCCCAAAAATGTTGACAGACAAACGGTTTGACCAATCACGTTGAAGGTTTCGTGTGACGAGTTCTTTCCGCGCCGCGTCCCCCGACACGTCGCCCCTCCGTTCCTCTGTGTATCAGAGGGGGAGACGGGAGGAAGGAGGAGCAGGAGGAAACCCGACTGATTCATCCACGAGTTAAACTGATTTATGATCCTTGTTTTCGCGGAAAAATAATTGTTTTAAAAACGGAAACAGTGTTAAACCGTACTGCCGCGGCTTGACACTCGGTTTGAGTGTAAAAACTTCAACGAACACCGGAAGTAAACAAAGTTGCGTTAATTGCGTTAAAATATTTTTGTGCGTTAACGCGGCCAAATTAATCGCATAGATTAACCCGTTAACGCTGACAGCCCTAATATTTATATATATATAGAATATATATGTATATATATACATAGAATATATATATAAATATATATATATATATGTACATATATGTATATACAGGACTGTCTCAGAAAATTAGAATATTGTGATGAAGTTCTTTATTTTCTGTAATGCAATTAAAAAACAAAAATGTCATGCATTCTGGATTCATTACAAATCAACTGAAATATTGCAAGCCTTTTATTCTGATTTATTGCTGATTATGGCTTACAGCTTAAGAAAACTCAAATATCCTATCTCTAAATATTAGAATATCATGAAAAAGTATACTAGTAGGGTATTAAACAAATCACTTGAATTGTCTAATAAACTCGAAACACCTGCAAGGGTTTCCTGAGCCTTGACAAACACTCAGCTGTTATAAATCTTTTTTTTTACTTGGTCTGAGGAAATATTAAAATTGTATGAGATAGGATTTTAGAGTTTTCTTAAGCTGTAAGCCATAATCAGCAATATTAAAAGAATAAAAGGCTTGCAATATTTCAGTTGATTTGTAATGAATCCAGAATGCATGACATTTTTGTTTTTTTAATTGCATTACAGAAAATAAAGAACTTTATCACAATATTCTAATTTTCTGAGACAGTCCTGTATATTAGGGCTGTGAAATGATAACAAAATTTAATCGGATTAATCACAGGTTTTTGTGGATTAATCATGATTAATCACATATTACCGATATTCTCGGTATATTTTGTGAGAACATAGAGATTTATGACAAAAGACGGATATATACATTTATACATTCTTCTATACAATGATGCTGCAACTCAGCAGTTATTTAGCAGTTTTCTTCCATATGGAACATTAATACATCTTCATCCTAAACAGAATGTTTAACCCTCCTGTGACCTTTCGGGTCAATTTGACCCCATTCAATGTTTAATGTCGGTGTTCTTTGGGGTCAATTTGACCCCAGGCTGTTTTTCACTGTCAAACATATCAGAAATATCAACTTTTTTATTTATTTAAAGGGCTATTTAGGTAGTCAACAAACAAACATAAAGTACCTCACACTTAAACTTGGGAAGCAATATTCATTCTAATAATTTTCTGGAGGTTTTAATTGCTGGGGTCAAATTGACCCCGAGGGTAAAATATGTTAGTAAATGTAAAGGTAACAGGAGGGTTAAACAGAACATTTTTCTCTTGTTTGTCTCTTGCTTTAGCTCTTGTTTGTCTCTTGCTTTAGCTCAGTGTCGGGGCGGCTTTAGCTCAGTGGGGTAAGAGGGGTTGTGGGTTCGATCCCGCCTCCCATTAGTTGCAAGACGAAGTGTCCTTGAGCAAGGCACTGAACCCCCAGTTGCTTCCCGGGCGCTTCACAGCCCCCTGCCTTAATAACTAAGGATGGGTTAAATGCAGAGAACTAATTTCCCCTTGGGGATAAATAAAAGTGTATATTCTATTAACTCCACCATGATACAATCTAAAGGTGGACAGATTGACAAGTGACTTTTTTTTTGCTCGGTCCCGATGCGCGCGCACGGAGCTCTGTGGCGCGCCAGACGGAGATCGATAAGTGTTAACGCAACGCGAAGAGACAGAAATGACATGCTGCTGTGGAGATACGATCAACAACAGACGTTTAGTTTAATAAAAGAACAAAGACGTGCTCTAGAGAACATGTCAGGGGGCGGGCCAATCTTTTTAATGTCATGCGATCTACCAACACTACGCCGCGATCGACTGGCAGGTCGCGATCGACGTGTTGAGACCCTGATCGACAGGAAGTAGAAGTCGTAACAAGGTTTCCGGAGGTGAACCTGCGGAAGGATCATTACCGATGAACAGACCGTCTGCATGAGAGCGGACAGAGTTCAGATTGAAGTGGTGGATTGGAAGCTCATTTTGCAAGTGACTTTTTTTTCGTCCCAACGACCAACAACAGACGGATTGGAAGCTCATTCTGCGCATGCGTTAAATGCGTTAAAAAAAAAAAACTAGTTAAACCTGTAATTGGATTAACTGAGTTAACGCGTTATTTTTCACAGCACTAATATATATAGAATATATTTATATATGTATATATACACAGAAGGGATGGAGGGAGATAAGAGGTTAAGAGGATAAACGAAAGGAGAGGAGGGAAGGAAAGGAAAGAGACAAGGGGTTGGAGGGAGCAAAGAGAGGAGAAAAAAACAAGACAAAAAAGAAATGGAGGAGAGGAAGAAGATGAGAGGATAACAGATAAAAGAGCAGACAGCCTGCCACCCCACAGTCACATCACACAACCGACTGCGTCCTGGCCCGTAATGTTTTATGGCTCGATCGCTGATGGCACAGAAGTCAGTCGTGATCTCATTTCACAACCCATATCCTTTCGGTAATGTGAACACAAAAAAAGGGGGAAGAAGCGTGGCCGTTAGCGGAGTCCAGCTCCCCCCCCCCCGTCCGCCACTACTCACGCGTCAATTGGTATAGGAAGCGAGAAAAGGGTAAACAGTGAGCGATCATATTAACTCATGTGAGTCATCATTGAAATCCGTTAACAATCAGCGCAGATGATGGGAGGCCAGAAGTGGCGCCGGGCCCGGAAGGCCTCCTTTCCCCGGCACGCCGCCGCCGCTCCCCCACCCCCCCACCCCTCGTGCTTCGACACGCGTGAGGACGTGTGGGCTCGCATTGGTAACCCAGAGTTATGGCCGAGTCATGTGCTCACGGCGAGCGACACATCAGCTGGAAAAAAATAACAATAATTAAAAAAGTGAAACCAAAATGGCGGAGAATCGAAGTCGGCGCATTTGATGTCCCCCATGACGTTATTTGTAGAGCAGGTCCAAATGAACCTGTATACCAAATTTCAAGGAAATCGGTCATTGTTGGAAAAAAAGGATTTGCGTTTCCAACCCAAGGGGGCGCTAGAGAGCAATCCTTTTCGACTTTTTCCAGAGACCCCAATCAGATCGGTATTTTCGCCGATCCTGGGTTATTTGGACATTTTGAACGTTGTCGTTTGAGCCCGAGACGCTCGTATCTCCATGCTAAAGCGGGTAAGACAAATAATAATAATAATAAACATTAGAATAACAATAGGGTCCTCGCCGGACCGACTTAAAAACAGGTTCCATCTCTGCCCACTGGACTCATGTAAATATCCAGTGTGATAATCAGAGATATTCTATGACGTCATTCTATGGTGTGAGCTCTTTTGGGGGTAAATACGACGAGAAGATTGATACCAGACTCAAATTCAACAGTTAAATATGCCGATTAGCTTAGCATAAGGAAAACACGTACACACACACACACACACACACACATACACACATAGACACACACCCTCTACAGCTCACTAATTAATATTTAAAACCACAACGGCTAGGCTAGCTGTACAACCCACTTCACCCCCTGTTTAAGCTAAGCTATGTTAGCCGTAGCTTCATACGTCTCCCCACAGATTTGCGTGTTGGTTTTTTGCATTTTTTGCCCAGAGGCTGAAATCATATACAGGACTGTCTCAGAAAATTAGAATATTGTGATGAAGTTCTTTATTTTCTGTAATGCAATTAAAAAAAAAAATGTCATGCATTCTGGATTCATTACAAATCAACTGAAATATTACAAGCCTTTTATTCTTTTAATATTGCTGATTATGGCTTACAGCTTAAGAAAACTCAAATATCCTATCTCTAAATATTAGAATATCATGAAAAAGTATACTAGTAGGGTATTAAACAAATCACTTGAATTGTCTAATTAACTCGAAACACCTGCAAGGGTTTCCTGAGCCTTGACAAACACTCAGCTGTTATAAATCTTTTTTTTTACTTGGTCTGAGGAAATATTAAAATTTTATGAGATAGGATTTTAGAGTTTTCTTAAGCTGTAAGCCATAATCAGCAATATTAAAAGAATAAAAGGCTTGCAATATTTCAGTTGATTTGTAATGAATCCAGAATGCATGACATTTTTGTTTTTTTAATTGCATTACAGAAAATAAAGAACTTTATCACAATATTCTAATTTTCTGAGACAGTCCTGTATATTTAGAATACATTATGTTTCTTTGTAAAAAAATTCATTTGCACATCATTAACTAGCGTTAGCGCTTCTATGCTATGCTAGCCGGTGAAGGTATTCGAAAACGTAAACGCACGCTTTTTAACGATTGTGACGTTGAGTCGAGACCGAGTTTAGTTCCGTGGCCTTCCGTCTGGATCTCCAGGTGACGCGTTGATTCACTTTCACTCCTGTCGGATCCGTCGCTTAAGCTTCTATATTTATCTTTATTATTCGCGGCTGAATCAGTTTGACATCCCGGAAGCTTCAACCTTCAAAACGCAGAACGTAGAACCCTTGAAATCCTTTTTAATTACAGCGATAATATTTCTTTAGGCAGTTCAGTTAGGGACAGTGTGGGCTCCACGTAGATCCGACAGCTTGAGGGGGGGGGGGGGGGGGTCTACTGGTTATGGTCTTCAGGTCTACTGGTTCTGGTGGACATCTCCTCTAAAGTCATGCGGTCACCTGAAGGATCCTATTGGCTAACGACTCCTCTAAAGTCATGAGGTCACCAGAAGGATCCTATTGGCTCACCACTCCTCTAGATATGGAACGCTCAGATAACAGCTGTAGGACATTATGGCTGAATAAAGTACCCCTAGTGACTCACCCTCAGCCAATCAGAATGCTTGATTTCATCTACCCGTATTATAACATTCATTATTAGCTCTATGCATCTACTGTGTATGTTTTAATATGTGTATTATATTCCTTCATGGCTCATCTACTGGTAGAGGTAAGGGAGCGTCACCGTTCCAGTTCAGTGTTCCACCACTAGGTGGTGTGCTTGTCTCTTTACATTACATCCACCAGATGGGTCGAGAGGATGAAAAAAAAAGCTCCAACTGGAAAAGATGGACTCATATTGTCTTTGAGCATTATGCAACATATTAAATCCATAAATAATGCACCGTGAACACGCAGCATACGGAGCAGCCTCCGCCAGACAAGCAAACAATCCTGAACTTTCTCAAAACTACTCTTTTATTTTTTTGAGGGCTCATCCAGACTGCAAATCTCCCCCCCCCCCCCGAAGAGACAAGAGGAATAAAACTCAACCCTCCGGATCTTTATGGAGGCGCCGGCTCATTCATGTTGGAGTAAGAGTCTGGCTGTCATTGCCACGCTCACAGGAAGCTGTTGAAAAAGGCCGAATAAACAATGAATATATTTATTACTATACTGTATATATAAATAAATATTTATATTTATCGATATATGTATATATACACATATTTATATACTGTATATATAAATATATACATATGTAAATATTTATATATAAATACATATATTTATTTATATTTATACATATATTTCAATATATATATATATATATATATATTATTATATATAAATACATATATTTATATATATCCATATAAATATATGTGTATTTATACATATGTTTCCATATGTATAAATAAATAATAAAGGCAGAATAAGCACTGAATATGTTTATTAATATATATATATATATATATATATCAATAAATATTTATATGTATTGATACATATATATACATATATATATAAATATATATATATAAATATTTATATACAAATGTATATATTTATTTATATTTACACATATATTTATATATATATATATTTATATATAAATAAATATATTCCTATATCTGAAAATATATGTATATTTATACCTATTTTTCTATATATAAATAAATAATAAAGGCAGAATAACCACTGAATATGTTTATTAATATATATCAATACAAATGTATATTTATTGATATATATATATATAAATATATACATATATACATATTTATATATACATATTTATATATACATATGAATATTTATTTATATATATAAGAATATATTTATTGATATGGAGTGCGGGGGTAAAGGATCGGCAGATAAACGCTACGCAGTGTTTACAGAGTTGATTTCAGACAAATACATATTGGATAATTAACACAGAACTTGTTTATTTCCCTTTCGATGCATCTTTTAAAATCACATCCCTAGTATACGTGACTGGAGGAAGATAGAAAGCAGCCAGCTAATATGCATATTGTTAATGTTGTTTTCTGACTACGGCCTCTTAAGCGCCTGTAAGGATTCTATTTAAGTGTAGAGGAAGATACACACGTCTACATCCATCCATCCCGGTGCTTTAACTTCCCTCCGAGAACATAAAGCTTCACGTTATCGCCTCAGAGCTTCTCAAGGGCGAGATAAGAGCAGACGTTTCCCGTTGCTGTTGTGTTGTGTTTCTCTCTTTCTCTCCCTCTTTCTCTATCTCTTTCTCTCTATCTCTCTCTCTCTGCAGCAGATGGGGAAAGAGAGGAAATCACTTTTCCTGCTGGAGTCGGGATGTATCGGGGTCAAGGTTTAAGCTTCGAGGTCCACTCTGAACCTGGACGAGTGGATAGGACTATTGTAGTGTATATACATATATATATATAAACATATATATATATATGTGTGTATATACATATATATATATACATATATATATATATACGTGTGTATATACATATATATACATATATATATACGTGTGTATATACATATATATATGTTTATACACATATATATATATATGTGTGTGTATATACATATATATATATATGTGTGTATATACATATATATATATGTATATATATGTGTATATACATATATATATGTACATATACATATATATATATGTACACGCCGAGTCTCATCAAATATGTGTACGAGGAGGAGGAGGAGGAGGAGGAGGAGGAGTTTGCAAAGCAGCTTGGGTCCAGAGATGCTGATGAGATTAGGGCTCGTGCGGAGCAGCAGGCCACAGACACACAGCGAGAATCACGAGACGGACAACGTGTTCGTATCGACACGCGACGTCGTTAAAACTGTCAGATCGACCGACGCCCCCCCCCGTGTCTTGTTTACCTGCTCGTGCTTTGATTCCATTGATCTCCGGATGATTGCACGAGAAAGTCAATACCAAAAAATAATGAGGCACTAGAAATGATCCAGTGTGTCAACAGCGGCGCGGTGAAGGGCGAGCGAGAGGAGAGAGAACAACACGCTCCCCAAAACACAGGAAGCGGTTTGGGAGGAACAAACGGCAGCCGGACATTATTCAAATGCTCCAAAGACTCTCCAGAGCCACAAAATCATCACCAGTTTATGCAGATGAACCCACCGTTTTATATCAATATATAAATACATATTTATATCTTGTATGTGATACATTTACAATCAGGACTCATGGGGCAGAATAAACAATAAACACCACATACATGTTGCGTAATACATAGAAATCGATGAATCGTGTATATTTGAAAAGCTGCTGCTGGGCTGGAGACGGCTTACATCACTGGAGTCATGAGACAAGACCTGGAGGAGGAGGGCCCTGTGAAAGAATCCCTTTTCCTCTGACATGCACACGCGTGTGGGCGTTCACATTCCTCACATGCTCCTCCAGCCAAGTTGGATGACTGCAGCCTCGGGACGCGGCGGCGGACACGTGTTCGTAGAAACCACAAATATCCCCAATGTGCTTTTCTCACCCTTAATCTCATCATTAAGAGGGGGGGAGGGGGAGGGGGGTGTAGCATCGACATGTAGACCTCTCCCCCCCCCCCCCCCCATCCATCAAGCGAGCGAGTGGGAGTCAGTCAAAAGCCTGGAGCACTTATAGGAAGGTGGTGGAGGGGGAGGGGGAGGCGGTGGGTGGGGGGGGGGGTGGAGGGGGGGTGCATCAGAAGCTGCTGGGAGCTAATTCGCTGTGACGGGAATCAGAGCCGTCGGGGGCCGCCGTGACCAAGCGGCGTGGGGGGAGGGAGGGGGGGGGGTGATTAAGGCACTTAGAGAGAGTGTGTGTGTGTGGGGGGGGGCTACGTTTCAGTCCTCCTGTTGGGGACGGCTGGTAAAAAGGCCAGAAGGAAACGTCCTCGCTTCTATAATCCGTCCAATTATAAAAACAGCAACAACAAAACATTTAATTATTATTTAATATAATACGATAAAATGTGATATTGTTGAAAGAGGAGAGAGAGAGAGAGAGAGAGAGAGAGAGAATGAAGGGCAGCCACCAGCATGATGGGAGAGGAGGGAGGAGGAGAGGAGGAAAGAGAAGAGAGGATGGAGGAGGAGGATGAAGAGGAGGAGGAGGAGAGAGGAGGCGAGAGGAGGAAAGAGGAGGGAGGAGGAAAGAGAAGGAGGAGGGAGGAGAGAGGAGAGAGGAGGAAAGTGGAGGGAGGAGGGATTGAGGGGGATTAAGGTCCCTGTGGTTCAGAGCTCTGCAGGATGTTTGTGGCTCTGGTTTTAGGGATCGAGCAGCGAGCCGGGGGGAGGACCCTTAAGGTGGGAGACGAGGAGACGAGGTTGTTTTTGTTTCCGGCTGTTCTTCGCCGATGGAAAACTAATTTTGGAGAAGGAGGGAAAAAAGTTGTGATGGTGGAGCTGAGCGGAGGAGGAGAAGTCTTCACCTAATCCCTGAGAACCCCCCTCCCCCCCCCCCGGTCTGAGAGCCTCCACCCCCCCCCCCTCCTCCGGTCAGAGAGCCTCCACCCCCTCCTCCGGTCAGAGAGCCTCCCCCCTCCGGTCCCTTCACCACATCGGAGAGGAAAGACCAGGTGAAGTATTTCTCCGTCGTGTTTCAGGAGAACCGTTTACGATTCTCTTGAATATAAAATGTGATGACTGTAAATGTTCACGTAGAAACATCTAGAACCACTGAGAGTTCCCACGTGGCTTTGGAACCTCGTAGTCACATCCAGTTCAACAGCTCAGAGCGGCACACAGAACCATGAAGGTAGAACCACAAACCCGTTTACAGAACCCTCTGAGAACCTTCATGTGTTCTGTGTGCAGGTCGGTTGAAAAAGAAAGAAAAATAAAATCCTTCTGGCGACTTCGTGCCGTTTCTCGTCTTCACCGGGAGGAGAGGGGGAGGGGCTTAGGACCTTGACGTCCCGCGTCATGACCTCCGCCCGGCGCCCCCTGCTGGCTCAGCTCCTCCTCCTCCTGCTCCTCCTCCTCCTCCTCCTCCTCCCCGGCTGCCCCTCCGTCTGCCTCTGCCTGTCGGACACGGTGAGCTGCAGCGCCGCCGGCCTCGCCGAGCTGCCGTCCTTCTCCGTCACGCTGGACCTCGGCCACAACCGCCTCACCTGGCTGCTGCCGCGCCTGGAGAACCTGGCGCTGGCCCACAACCGGCTGGACTCGCCGGGCGAGGGCGCGTTCCCCAACGCCTCGGGCCTCCGGCGCCTCGACCTGTCGGCCAACCGGCTGCTCGCCGTGGAGCGCCACGACTTCCTGGGCCTGTGGCGGCTGGAGGAGAGGCGAGCGTGACGCCGCCGCCGCCGCCGCCCGTGTCCTTCAACACGGGCTACAGCGGTCGGCGTGCTCGTCTACCTCTACACGACGCCGTGCCGCCGCAAGCAGCCGAGGCCGCCGGCCGTCCCCGTCTCGACCTTCGACCCCAGCGGCGTCGCGCCGGCCATCTTCTCGCCGGCCGCCGCGAGAGACCGACACGAGACGCACGCTCACAAGCACGTGGCGTTCCTGGAGCCGGCGAGCGGCGAGGAGGAGGGAGCGGAATGGCCGCTGGAGAATTGACGGTGATCGTTTTCCGGGAACGGGGAAGAACGTCTCGTCTCTGTTCGGACAAAATGTCCTGGAAGTCTAAACGTTGGGTTTATTGCCCTCGGTGTTTCGACGTTATCGGCCCTAAAACTCTGCTAATGACTTCTCTGTGCGTGTGTGTGGGGGGGGGGAGGGGGGATTTCTCCCGGGATCAGAGCGTGAATCCGGCAAAGAAAAAGAAATTTAAAAAGCGATCCGAAAGTTGAAGAGCGTGACGTCCTCCTGCCGTCCGTCACGCTCTTCAACTTTTGGATCGCTTTTTAATTTTTGTTCTGATCTTGCCTCTTGCATCTCGTTTAGTCGAAGAGATCCATTAGTGTCTCGTAGCATATAATATAATATAATATACAGCTTATATATGACTATATTAATAAGTAGCTCAAACACAGAGAACCCTTCAACACGTCTGCTCCGTGTTCTTAAGAGAAGATTTGTTCCCTTTAGATCGTCTGCTAATAGAGTTTTACTTTTGAAGGGCATTTTTAGCAAATTCATTACCATCATATATATATATATATATATATATATATATATATATATATATATATTCTATTATCCTGACCGTTTATCCTCATTAGGGTCGCTGGGCGCTGGAGCCGATCCCAGCTGACATATATATATCTATATATATATAACTATATATAGTTATATATAAATATAAATATATATATATATATATATATATTTATATATAACTATATATATATATTTATATATATAAATATATATGTATATCTATTTTTATATATATATATGTTTGAAGAGGAAGTAGGATAACGTTCCAGTGCAGAGGAAATAATAAATAATAATAATAATAATCTTATGGACCAGGAAACACGTACACACAGAACAATAAAGGTTCTTAAAGGGTTCTTTAAAAGGCTTTGTGGTTCTAGGTTCACCTAATGGAGAACCATTCTTTTTTTTGAGGCATCTTTCTTGGTTCTTTGGAGAACTCTTTAAGGAAATGGTGCCTTAAATAATCATGTTCTGAAGGTTCTTTGAGACAGCTGTATAGGTTCTTTGGAGAACTCTTGAAGGACATGGTTCTTTAGAGAACTTTGGTTTGAAAGGTTCTTCGTGGAACCAGAAATGGTTCTTCTAAGGTTTCACTCTGAAGAACCATTTTCGGTTCCAGATGCACCTTCATTGTTCTGTTTGAACACACACACCTCTTGCAGACCCCCCCCCCCCCCCCTCTCCTCTCTCTCTCTTTCCCCATCACTTTGTAAATCCTCATTATTTCATATATTTTGTAATTCAGTGGCTTCAAAACGACGTCAGTACGGCGAAGATGAACGTTGGCCACGCGGAGAACATAGGAGAACGTAGGAGAACACGAACGAGTCCATGACGGGCCGGGTGGCCGGGGAATGGAGGGATGGAAGGATGGAAGGATGGAGGGATGGAGGGATGGAGGGGTATTAAACACCAGATGGGAGATAAAGCGTTTCAACAAACGGAGTTTCCTCCAAAGAAAAACCCGATCCACGTCTTTAAATCCACGACGTGGTGAGATTGTCGTTTTAATCTCGATGCAAACAAACAAACGGGACTGAGGACGGAGTCGGGATTAGACGTAATCCTCCATATCAAAGGGAATCTCACAGAAGAAGAGGAGGAGGAAGGAGGGGGGGGGGCTGTGAGTCACTCTCAAAACCCAGAGGAGGATATTGTTGCGCAACCGCTCGGTTTTTAATCACACCGGATTGTTTTCAAACCGGCGAACAGACGATTACGTAACCCCCCGCCCCCCCACACACACACACACACACCCCTCCCCCCACCCTGTGTGTGTGTGATGTTACATCTTGTATCAGATACATGACCCAGTGTGTTCTTTTCATATCCAGAGGCTGCATGAGAGACGTGACATGTTGGGATCACTCGGGGTTTGAGGCGGTGAGCAGATTAACCGTGAGGATGAACGCCAGGTGCTGAGACCGGTTTTAGGTTTTTTTTATTACATTTTTTAAATCCCTGTAATCTGGCTGCAGCTGGATTTGGGATTTATTGTTTCTGATGTGATTAACAGGCCCAAAAAAACACACACACAGAGGACACGATGTTACGCAATGAGGGAGGTTTGGGGCCAATTTAGGGTACCTGACTCTGGGGGGGGGGTGGTGGTGGGGGGGGGGGCGTCAGAGAGGAGGAGGGGGCGGGGGGGGCAGATATCACATTTTGTATTATTAATGACGTTGTTCAATGATGTTGCTTCAAAAAACTACGTCAACAATTTTTTTCCAGGCTTTCATGTGAAAATTACCCAGATGTGAAAAGGAAAAGAACCTTTAAAAAAAGACCCCACCTCCTCCTCCTCCTCCTCCTCTCTGACGCAAAGCACTCCATCAGGCTTCAATTAGAGCGAGCCCCTCCCCCCCTTTTCCAGATTAATTGTTCGGAGGCTCCGAGGGATTTTGAAGATCCTTGCATTCAAGAACCTAATTACATGGGAGGAAAGAGGGAGTTTAAAAAATACATGTAATCTAAATAGCAGAAGTTGAAACGCTTTCCCTGGTGGGGGGGGGGGGAGGGGGGGGGCTCAACTCTCTCAAGATGGGGGGGGGGGGGCATCACCGAACTGTGAAAACTGTCGTCATGCAGGAGCGGAGGCATCCAGCTGATGTAGCAGATACATATATATAAAACTTTTATTACAGACGATCCAGATAGTACAAGACATTAAAATAGAATTAAATACAATACTAAATACTAAATCACAATATATATTATATATATGTCTATATATATAGAAATATATTTATATTTATTTATATAAATATATAATATTATATATCTTATACATGTATATATAATATATATAATATTGTATATATATATATTAGTTTTATAATATGTATAATATTATATTTATATATGATATTTATATATATAATATTATATATATTATCTATACATGTATAAGATATATAATATATATTTATATAAATACATATAAATAAGTATATATATATATATTAGGTTTATAATATGTATAATATTTATATATTATATATATATATATATATTATGATGTATCGATATTATATTGTTTAAATATATATTTGTGTATATACAGGACTGTCTCAGAAAATTAGAATATTGTGATGAAGTTCTTTATTTTCTGTAATGCAATTAAAAAACCAAAAATGTCATGCATTCTGGATTCATTACAAATCAACTGAAATATTGCAAGCCTTTTATTCTGATTGGTGATATGGCGCCGTACGTGATGGCTGCTGTGTTGCGAGCGCCCGGATTTTGTAGTAGTTTTTTGTTATTTATTCTTCTTATTGCGACTATTTTTGCACAAAACGTTAGCAGCCAGTTAACGTACGACAGATGCACACTTCTGGAGATTGGATCGGCAGTTGCTCGCCGCCTACCAGAGTTTTTCAACTCTTACTCGGACGTCCCGCCAGGAACAGTAGCGGAACTATCTCCGTCCATTTTAGGCGCGATCTCACGCAAACGTCGCCGACGGAGGGGGAAGCGAGCTGGCGTGCTGGTCAGGCTGAGACGTCGAGCCAATCGACCCCCACTACCCACCATTTTACTGGCAAATGTACAGTCTTTGGACAATAAGCTATGCGAGCTACAGGCTCGTATTCAATTCCACCGGGAAACTAAGGACAACTGCATCAGTCTGATTTTCCCAGCTGCTCCTGAACGCATCATCTCACTCTTCCGGTAAGCTTTGGTTGCCAGCTCAACAGCGAGCATGACTTCTTCTTCTCTCCCTCCCGCTCCCTCTTGCTCAGTGTGTCTCATGTATAGTTATCCCCCTGCCTCCCTTAATGATAACGATACATGCAACAAGTGTAGTTTATTTGCTAGGTTGGAGGCAGGTCTAAGTGGGTTAGATGCACGGCTCCGCGCTATCGAAGCTCAGACAGCTATGCTAGTTAGCCCGCCCTCTCCCGTAGTCGGCGCTGAGCTACAGTCCGCTGTTAGCTGTGCCCGCGGTAACCGTGCAGCCGGATGGTTGGGTAACTGTTCGCAGGAGTCGTAAGTCTACACAGAAGCCCGCTGTGCACCAACCACTTCACGATATTAACCAGTTTTCCCTGCTCAGCGACACACCCGCTGAGGAACACACCCTGGTTATCGGGAGCTCTATAGTCAGGAACGTGAAAATAGCGAAGACACGGACCAGAGTCGTGTGCCTCCCGGGGGCCAGAGCGGGCGACGTGGAGTCTTGTTTGAAGCTGCTGGCTAAGGATAAGCGGAGATACAGTCAGATTGTAATACACGCCGGTGGTAATGACGCCCGAGCCCGCCGCTCGGAACTCACTAAAATTAATGTGGAATCGGTGTGCTTATGCCAAGACGTTGTCGGACACCGTAATTTTCTCTGGCCCTCTCCCAAATTTGCAGACAGACGAATTGTATAGCCGAATGTCGTCTTTCAACCGCTGGCTGTCGAGGTGGTGCCCAGCGAATAATGTGGGCTACGTAGACAACTGGAAGACTTTCTGGGAAAACCTGATCTGATGAGGAGAGACGGCATTCATCCCACGTTGGACGGAGCGCGTCTCATTTCTGCGAATATGACCAAGTTGATCACCGGACTTAATCTATGACAACCCAGGGTTCAGATCAGGAACCGGGAGCAGAGTTGTAGTTTAACACCCTTCTCTGCTCTTCCATTCAAGCAGTTACCCACCCTTGACTTTAGAGTAGAGACTGTGTCTGTCCCACGGCCACTTCAATTAAATAAATCAAAAGTAAGCAGAAGAGGAGTCGTACACAATAACCTTATACAAGTTAACACAATTATTTCAGCAGTGCAACAAAATAGGTCTATTAAATGTGGTCTCCTAAATATTCGATCTCTGTCATCTAAAGCTGTGTTACTGAATGATTTAATATCAGATAATCACATTGATTTATGTTGCCTAACTGAAACCTGGCTGAGCCATGAAGAATATGTCTGCCTGAATGAATCGACTCCTCCAAGTCATATTAATACTCACATTCCTCGAGGCACCGGTCGAGGAGGTGGAGTAGCAGCCATCTTTGAATCGAGCCTATTAATTAATCCTCAACCAAAATTACACTACACCTCATTTGAAAGCCTTGTTCTTAGTCTTTCACATCCAACCTGGAAAACACTACAGCCAATTCGATTTGTGATTCTGTACCGCCACCAGGTCCATATTCAGAGTTTATATCTGAATTCTCAGAATTTATATCAAGTTTGGTTCTTAAAACCGATAAAGTTATTATTGTTGGAGATTTTAATATCCATGTGGATGTTGATAATGATTGCCTTAGTGCTGCATTCATCTCCTTGTTGGACTCGATTGGCTTCTGTCAGAGAGTACAGAAACCCACTCACAGCTTTGGCCACACGCTTGATCTTGTTCTTACTTATGGCGTTGACATTGAGCATTTGAACGTCTTCCCACAGAATCCTCTTCTGTCAGACCACAACCTCATAACTTTTGAATTTATACTACCGGAGTGTACTCCGTTAGTCAAAAGTTTTACACTAGATGTCTAACTGATAGTGCTGTAGCTAAATTTAAAGAAGCGATTCCTTCTGTATTTGATTCGATACCACGTCTCAATATAACAGAGGACTCCTGGTCTAACTTTAGTCCGTCCCAGATTGATCATCTTGTTGACAGTGCCATAGGCTCTCTGAGAATGACACTGGACTCGATAGCCCTCTGAAGAAGAAGACAGTGAGGAAGAGGAGGTTTGCTCCTGGTATAACCCTCAGACCCGCAAACTGAAGCAAGCGTCACAGCTTGACGCATATGGCGTTCAACTAATCTCGAAGAATCCCGCTTAGTTTGGCGAGATAGTCTTAAAACATATAAGAAGGCCCTCCGTAATGCCAGAGCAGCCTATTACTCATCAATAATAGAAAAAAATAAAAACAACCCCAGGTTTCTCTTCAGCACTGTAGCCAGGCTGACAGAGAGTCACAGCTCTGTGGAGCCGAGCATTCCTATAAACCTTAGTGGTAATGACTTTATGAACTTCTTTAATGAAAAGATTTTAACTATTAGGGACAAGATTAATAATCTCTTGCCCATAACCAGTGCCAATCTGTCCTCAAGTGGAATGGCCTTGGAAACCGCTGTATGCCCTGGTGTATATTTGGAGGATTTTCTCCTATCAACCGTGACCAATTATTTTCAACGGTTTCTACTTGAACACGTCTACCTGTCTCTTGGACCCCATCCCGACGAGGCTGCTTAAAGACGTTTTGCCTTTAATTGGCGGCTCTCTATTAGATATTATCAATGTGTCTCTGCTAACAGGCCACGTACCACACTCCTTCAAGGTGGCTGTTATTAAACCTCTCCTGAAGAAGCCCACTCTGGATCCAGAGGTATTGGCTAACTACAGACCGATCTCTAACCTCCCTTCCTCTCCAAGATCCTTGAGAAAGTGGTCGCAAATCAGTTGTGCGACTTTCTACATCATAATAGTTTATTTGAGAAATTTCAATCAGGATTTAGAAAACACCACAGCACCGAGACGGCACTGGTGAAAATTACAAATGACCTCTTAATGGCAGCAGATAAAGGACTCCTCTCTGTCCTGGTCTTGTTAGACCTTAGTGCTGCATTCGACACCATTGACCATGACATCCTGTTACAGAGACTGGAGCAGTCGATTGGCATTTCAGGCACGGCACTAATTTGGTTTAAATCCTATTTATCAGATCGATCTCAGTTTGTATTTGTAAACGATGACGCCTCGATAACCACCAACGTTAATCACGGAGTTCCACAAGGTTCTGTGCTTGGACCAATTTTATTTACCTTATACATGCTTCCTTTGGGCAATATTATCAGGAAACACTCCATAAACTTTCATTGTTATGCAGATGACACTCAACTATATTTATCGATAAAACCAGAGGAGAGCAACCAACTCTGTAAAATTCAAGCATGTCTTAAAGACATAAAAACATGGATGACCTGCAACTTCTTGATGTTAAACTCAGACAAAACCGAAGTAATTTTAATCGGCCCTGAGCACCTCAGAGATCAATTATCTGGTGATGTGGATTCTGTAGACGGCATTGCCCTGGCATCCAACACCACTGTAAAGAATCTTGGCGTTATCTTTGATCGGGACTTGTCCTTTAACTCCCACGTAAAGCAAATCTCAAGGACTGCATTCTTTCATCTACGTAATATTTCAAAAATCAGGCACATCTTGTCTCAAAAGATGCAGAAAAATTGGTTCACGTTCGTTACTTGAGACTGGATTACTGCAACTCCTTATTAGCAGGCTGCTCTAATAAATCTCTTAGGTCCCTCCAGTTGATCCAGAATGCTGCAGCTCGTGTTCTCACTAAAACTAAGAAAAGAGATCACATCACTCCTGCACTAGCTGCTCTGCACTGGCTCCCAGTAAAATCAAGAATCACTTTTAAAATTCTTCTCTTAACCTACAAAGCCTTGATTGGTGATGCTCCATCATATCTTAAGGAGCTTGTCGTACCATATTGCCCCACTAGAGAGCTACGCTCACTAAATGCGGGACTACTTGTAGTTCCTAGAGTCTTAAAAAGTAGAATGGGAGCCAGAGCCTTTAGTTATCAAGCTCCTCTTTTATGGAACCAGCTTCCAATTTCAGTCCGGGAGGCAGACACAGTCACCTCGTTTAAGAGTAGACTTAAGACCTTCCTCTTTGACAGAGCTTATAGTTAGGGCTGAATCAGGTTTGCCCTGGTCCAGCCCCTTGATATGCTGCTATAAGCTTATAGCTGCGGGGACGTTTTAGGATGCACTGAGTACCTATCTCCTCTTTTTCTCTCCTTAAGGATGAATTTTCATCTCTCAATCACACGTTACTAACTCTGCTTTCTCCCGGAAGTCCTTTTGACTTCACGTCTCATGGGGTCATCGGACCCTATGAGACGGCATAGATCCTATCTGCCTGATGGATCGTCTGGGTCGTGGAATTCCTGCTCATGACTACGCCACTGTCCTGTTGAGACTCCGCCCTCCTCCTCCCCACCGCCATCTGCCTGATGGATCGTGGAGGTCTCCATCGTGGAATATGCCTACTATGAACTATTCATACACTCTGTCATATTCATTGAATGTATTTTAACTCTAAATCTGTCCTTCTGTACACATTACATCTATTGCATCTGTCCATCCTAGGAGAGGGATCCTCCTCTGTTGCTCTCCTCCAGGTTTCTTCCCTTTTTTTCCCCCTGAAGGGTTATTTGGGAGTTTTTCCTGGTCCGATGTGAGGTTTTGGGGCAGGGATGTCTATGTGTACAGATTGTAAAGCACTCCGAGACAAATTTGTAATTTGTGAAATTGGGCTATACAAATAAACTGAATTGAAATTGAATTGAATCATCTGCCTTACGGAGACATGGATGTCGGAGGAGGTTACCGACTCAGCCATCGAGCCGGCAGGATTTTCCGTCCACCGCGCGGACAGAACAAAGACTCTCTCTGGTAAAGATCGTGGAGGGGGGGTATGTCTCATGATAAACAGATCTTGGTGCAACCAAAGTCATGTACATACTCTCAAGTCGTTCTGTTCCCCGGACCTGGAGTACCTAATGCTCATGTGTCGACCATTCTGGCTACAAGGAGTTTACAGCAGTCACCATAACTGCTGTGTACATTCCGCCTCAAGCTAACACGGACATAGCGCTGAAGGAACTCTACGGGCGATCAGCGAGCAGGAGTCGGCACACCCCGAGGCTGCTTTCATTGTGGCGGGGACTTCAACAACGCGAACCTGAAGAAAGTTCTCCCGGTTCTACCAACACATAACAAGCAACACGCGGGGGGAGCGGATTCTCGACCACTGCTACACTCCCTTCCGGGATGGATACAAAGCCCTCCTCCGCCCACCGTTCGGCAAATCGGACGACCGCTCCATCCAACTACTCCCGCCTACAGGCAGAGGCTGAAGCAGCAACCAATCGCTGTGAAGGAAGTGCAACGCTGGTCGGACCAATCGGAGTCTATGCTACAGGACTGTTTTGAACGTGCTGACTGGGATGTGTTCAGGGTCGCGTCGGACAACAACGTCAGTGAGTACGCGTCCTCAGTCACCGGGTTCATCAAGAAATGCATAGATGACGTTGTTCCTACCAAGTCGGTTCGGATTTATCCCAACCAGAAACCGTGGATAAATGGCGATGTTCGCGCTGCACTCCGCGCGTAACACCGCCTTTGTCATCGGGAATATGGCGGAATACAAAAGAGCCCGCTACGACCTCCGTAAGACCATCGGCTCTGCCAAGCGGGAGTTCAGGAACA
The DNA here is from genome assembly GCF_029220125.1 of Pseudoliparis swirei. Lineage (NCBI taxonomy): Eukaryota > Metazoa > Chordata > Actinopteri > Perciformes > Liparidae > Pseudoliparis > Pseudoliparis swirei. Next base: position 27,358,055 of record NC_079396.1, read on the forward strand.
AGGTGGAGGAAAAGCTCAAGAGCCATGACGTGAGAGGTGTGTGGAAGGGCTACAGACAATCACGGACTTCAGAGGGAGAACCAGCGGTGAAGAGAACTCCTCTACCTCCCTCCCAGGCGAGCTAAATACATTCTTTGCTCGGTTCAACGTGAACGGCAGCCCGCCGAAGGCAGCGCTGCCCGAGGAGACCAGCCTGCTGATCATCTCAGAGGCTGACGTGCGCAGAGCCTTCAAGCGGGTGGACATCCGGGCGGCAGGTCCCGACCACATCCCGGGCGCGCCCTCAGAGCATGTGCAGACCAGTTGGCAGGAGTCTTCGCAGACATCTTCAACCTCTCCTGTCCCAGGCTGTTGTTCCTGAGAGCTTCAAGATGTCCACCATTGTGCCTGTCCCCAAACACCCCAAGGTAACCTGCCTGAATGACTGGAGACCCGTAGCCCTCACCTCGATTGTCAGTAAATGCTTGAGAGGTTGGTCAAGGACTTCATTTGTTCCATGTTGCCTGCCACGCTGGACCCATGGCAATTTGCATATCGTCAAAACAGATCCACCGACGACGCATTGCCATGGCACTTCACACCGCCCTTTCCCACCTGGAGGAGGAACTGTTGTGTGCGAATGCTGGTTGTGGACTACAGCTCAGCGTTCAACACTATTGTTCCCGCCAAGCTCGACACCAAGCTCAGAGGTCTAGGCCTGCACTCTACCATGTGCAGCTGGATACTGGACTTCCTGTCGGGCCGCCGCCAGGTGGTGAGGATGGGCGGTACCACCTCAGAGCCACTGACCCTCAACACGGGAGCCCCTCAGGGATGCGTGTTGAGCCCTCTCCTCTACTCCCTGTACACCCACGACTGCACGGCCATGCACAGCTCCAACGTCATCATCAAGTTTGCTGACGACACAACAGTGTTGGGGCTGATCACCGACGACGACGAGACAGCCTACAGGGAGGAGGTTGGATCACTGGTACAGTGGTGCCAGGAGAACAGCCTCGTCCTCCTCGTCAAGAAGACCAAGGAGCTGATCGTGGACTACAGGAAGCGGAGAGGAGAGCACACCCCCATCTCCATAGACGGAGTTGCAGTAGAGAGGGTCAGCAGCTTCAAGTTCCTCGGCGTGCACATCTCCGAGGACCTCACATGGACCACGCACACCACTCACGTGGTGAAAAGGGCCCAACAACGCCTGTATTTCCTTAGGCGACTGAGGAAATTCAACATGGCCCCGCATCCTCAGAACATTCTACACCAGTACCATCGAGAGTGTTCTGACAGGTTGCATCACCGTCTGGTACGGGAACTGCACCGCCCTGGAGCGTAGGGCACTACAGAGGGTGGTGCGGTCGGCACAGTACATCGTTGGAGGTGAGCTTCCTCCATCCTGGACATATACACCAAGCGGTGCGTGGCCAGGGCCAAACGGATGATGAAATATTTTTTGGACCCCGGCCACAAACTGTTCACCCTTCTACCGTCAGGCAGGCGATACCGCAGTATCAAGTGCCGCACAAACAGACTGAGGGACAGCTTCTTCAGTCAGGCCATCAGGCTGCTGAACAAGGACTGAGACCCTCATTAACACTATACACCAGAACATATTCTGTGAATATCTATGGCCATGGTGTATATTTTATTACATTGTTTATATATATATATATTGTATATATATATTGTATGTATATACATATATATATATATATATTGTCTCAAAAAAGTGTATATTTTATTACATTGTTTTATATATATATATTGTCATGATGTATATTCTATTACATTGTTTTATATATATATTGTTAATACTTTCTTCTTTTTTGTGTGGATATTGTATAGTTTATTCTCATTCTTATTCTTTTTTTAGTCTGCTACTGCTGTCGGGTGTTTTGCACATAAGAATTTCACAAACCGATTATACTTGTATAAAAGGGGATGTGACAATAAAAAAACTTGAAACTTGAAACTTGATTTATTGCTGATTATGGCTTACAGCTTAAGAAAACTCAAATATCCTATCTCTAAATATTAGAATATCATGAAAAAGTATACTAGTAGGGTATTAATCAAATCACTTGAATTGTCTAATTAACTCGAAACACCTGCAAGGGTTTCCTGAGCCTTGACAAACACTCAGCTGTTATAAATCTTTTTTTTTACTTGGTCTGAGGAAATATTAAAATTTTATGAGATAGGATTTTAGAGTTTTCTTAAGCTGTAAGCCATAATCAGCAATATTAAAAGAATAAAAGGCTTGCAATATTTCAGTTGATTTGTAATGAATCCAGAATGCATGACATTTGTTTTTTTAATTGCATTACAGAAAATAAAGAACTTTATCACAATATTCTAATTTTCTGAGACAGTCCTGTATATATGTATATATATTTATAAACACATCAATACATATATACAGGACTGTCTCAGAAAATTAGAATATTGTGATGAAGTTCTTTATTTTCTGTAATGCAAAAAAAAAAAAATGTCATGGATTATTATACCGAGTTGCAAAATTTATTTTTTTTTGGCTTATTTCAAAAAAACCAAATATCCTCTCTCTAAATATTAGAATATCATGAAAAAGTATACTAGTAGGGTATTAAACAAATCACTTGAATTGTCTAATTAACTCGAAACACCTGCAAGGGTTTCCTGAGCCTTGACAAACACTCAGCTGTTATAAATCTTTTTTTTTACTTGGTCTGAGGAAATATTAAAATTTTATGAGATAGGATTTTAGAGTTTTCTTAAGCTGTAAGCCATAATCAGCAATATTAAAAGAATAAAAGGCTTGCAATATTTCAGTTGATTTGTAATGAATCCAGAATGCATGACATTTTTGTTTTTTTAATTGCATTACAGAAAATAAAGAACTTTATCACAATATTCTAATTTTCTGAGACAGTCCTGTACAGGGTTCATACACATGTTGACTTTTCCAGGTTTTTTCCATGACCGTATGAACCCTGATCTAAAGGCCGACACTCCTCAAGAACTCCCTCCATGGAGGCCCGGTAGCTACCCAAACCCACCCAAACCCTCTCATTTCATTCTAATTGGTCACTTCTGGAAGATGAGGGTTCAGAGCATCACCAACCAGCTGCACGGAGACTGGAGAGCTTTTTTATTTTATTTCGGGAGGCGAGCTGGTCGTTTCCCCCCATCCACAATAAAAAGAGACTTCAATAAATGGGCGCTGCTCGCCAAGCATCGGGCCGTTCATCATCCCCCTGCAGGCGGCTCTCTGTGGTCCTTACAAAACTTTTGCGATTGAATTTTTTTCAAGGACTTTTTCCAGGTCTGGAAAATAACCATTTCAAAATCCCATGACTTTTCCAGATTTCCCATGACCGTGCAAACCCTGCTATGCAATGATACATCCCTTTCTGAGCCATGCAGCGTGATGATGGAAGCGGTATCGTTAGCTGCATATTATGGGATGTGACAATGACTCAAGGTGTCTTTACTCCGATGTCGTTTGCCCTTCAACATCTTCTTGTGCTTTTATTCTCTTTTATTTGTCCCACCAGCCTCCCTCGTTATTATCCGTCACACTATAAAGACAACAATGAACTCTGGTGAAATATGGCTTTATTATTTCCATGAAAAAAAGAAAGAAAAAAGAGACATCTACTGTCAGGAGACGGTAGAGAAGTATTATGGTTGTGTCAGTGATAATCAATAATGTAATTTATGGTGCCATTTTTTTCTTTTCTTGCCATAATAGCGGCCTTTCCGATTACTTCTTAAACCCTCACAGCTCCGGTTATGTTGTGGATATATTTAACTATATATATATATATATATATATATCAGATTTGCACCAATCGGATGCAATGGACTTGAAATGAATCCCTCTTGTAACTGTACACGGCTCAAATATTACATTCAATAATTTTACTGGGACTTTATATATCTCAAGATGGAGAGCGGTGAACATTTAGAAAATTCGCGACCGTTAACAAAATATCTTGATCACGACGGATTGGCCCAAACGTTGGTAAAGACGGTAAAGACGGTAACGGTAAAGACGGCCATCGCTCCCAGACGACGTGTCCATGAAGTTCCTTCATTCCAAATCCTAACTAAGTAAAAGTATAGAAGTAATATCAGTAAAAACATACATTGGTATTTATGAACTCTTCAGATTGTACATTTATTCATAAAACTATATATTATGAAGCTTTATGCAGAGGGGTTAGTTCACACAGCATCCAGAGACTCATTTATACACATTTATTACTAAAACATGGATAAATCTGTTAATATCTGTTTAAAGTATTTTCTGATTCATGGAGTGATAACATTATAGGCTACATAACTACATTCATAAAAACCTTTGACAAAATTAAACTTTTTGAACCTGTCTTCATCCAACGCTCACATTGCTTTTTGAAATGTCTACAAATGTCCTCATTGCATATTTTAACGAACATATTTTGAAAACCTAAAATACATTAAATGATTGTCTCATTATAATATTCAATTGGGGGCGTTTCATGCTGATATCTATAGTTTATTTAAATGTAATCACCCTACTCCTTTTAATGTTAGCTAACCCACATAGGCAATGTGGGTAAGCTAGCTAGCTACGACAGACATAAAACACACACAGTGGAGTAAAGAACAACACAATATTCTTCTAAAGTGTAGTATAGGAAAGATAAAACGTCATAAACTTTGTTTGTTATGTATGTTACACGCCAACTGGCACAGTCAGTAACTAACTAATGCTAGTTAGCTAGTTAAGCTAATGCTAGCTAGCTAGTTAAGCTAAAGCTAGTTAGTTTGTTAAGTTGTGTTCAGGGCCTATGAAAAGAAATCCGTTCCTCTAGGTATTAAACTGAATATGTCCTTACATGTTGTTACAAATACAATAATTTCATTATATGTGTAATAGGTTTCACTTATTACACATATAATTATTTCACTATCTGAATATCTATTGTATATTTAGTTGATTCATTTTCATTGTATTGGCAGATACTACAGTTGGTGAATCGTTGATCAGTGTGTTTTGTCCTGCGGATTCAGTGGACATTGAACACAACCCAACACCAACACGCAGCGCAATGTGTTTGAGGTTACGTATTCCAGGTACACACGGAACTGTGTGTATTCGAATAACGGCAAATAAACACGTAAAAAACTGTCTTTCTTCGTGTTTTAATGAGGGAGAAAATGTATTCCGTTTTCCCATAGTTACCGTGGCACCTCTAATGCACCACTGGCACAGGAGGCGCTGGAGATGACGTAGTAAGTAGGTTAAGGCGTTAAGAGGGGGAATGGCGCCCCCTGGTGGCCATATTGAGTTATTGAGTCAGGTCCTCCAGCGGGTTACACAAACACGACAATGAGCCCCGCAGAGCGGGAGGACCCTGAATGATCCTCTCGCTGTTGGTCCGGTTGAGGGCCGATGGCGCGCAGCGTGGAGTCTCAGAGGAAAAGTGCTGCTCACCACGCGCTGCTCACCACGCGCTGGGACAGATGGATTTAAAGGATTCCTCGTCATGGTCAGAGATGATTGTGTCCACAATGTGTAAAGGCTGTTTAAAACACTAAATATCAGCATGTAAAATACATATATTTATATAGATATATTATATATATGTCATGTATATTTACTATATTTTATATATATATATAATGTATATATACATTATATATAAATATAATTTGTATATTATATTGTCATATATATTTACTATATATATTCTATATATTTAATATATTATATATAATGCATATATATACATTATATAAAGTATATATGAATTTAATATATAATAGTGTATAATATACATTATATCTATCGGTATTTTATACACATAAATATATATTATATATATAATACTGTAATATTATTGCATATAAATGAAATATATATATTAAACACAGTATTATATATGTATTATTCAGATATAATATTGTGAATAATAATTATATTTGTATATAATATATATACAATATTGAAGGTTATTATTTATATACTATATAAATTATATAAATAATAGTGTAATAATATTACATATAAATATAATATATATTAAATACAATACTATATATGTATTATTCATATATAATATAAAAATAATTGTATATAATATATATATGTAACACGTTATCTTTATATTTTGCACATAAAAACAATTTGTAGGTTATTGAGTGAAAGGCCAGTGACAGCTGTGATTTATATATTTAATAGTTTGCTTGACACCGTCATCAAACTGATCACACAAATAAGATTTGAAATGTTTTATTTTAATAGAATTTAGGACAACCGAACATGTAAAATAAAATAAAAATAAAGAAAAACCAACAGCAAAAGTGAACTTTCTCATTCACTCAATTAATTTTTCTTCTTAAAAAATATCAGCCTTTCACCCCCCCCCTCCCCCCCTTCCTTGTTCACAAACCTGGACAAACAGAAATAATGTGTTCAATTCCGAGAAGCTGGAAGGCCATTATCATTTTGTTGTTGGCAAATATAAATATAGTGGTTTTGAACCGGGTCTCAAATAGTTCATATGGAAAGAGTGTGCGTGGGCGGCGCCGCCCACATCCACCATGTTCATTATTGTAGAAAACCAAAAATTCCTTATTTTCTGATTTCAAAATCGATGCGTCTTCGTGTCAAAGGGAAATATATTTACATTCGGCTTCATCCGAGTCTCTGGAGTTTGACCGTCTACTCGGGGGCGTAGCTGTGAGTGTACGTGTAGTCCGAGTAGTGGCCCTGGGCCCCGCCCCTCCCCGTCGGGTAACCCCAGGAGCCACAGGGTCCGCCTCCCGCCCCGCCCCCCCGGTCGTGTCCTCGTCCTGGCCGAGGCCAAAGTCCTGCCGGCGGGGGGGCTCCTCGACCCCGGTAGCCCCTCGAGAAACCGAGACCCGTGCCGCCCCCCCGCATCGGCCCGTAATCCATCTGCCCGCCCCTCCCGCCGTAGCCCACGCCGCACATGGGATGCAGGGGCATCTTGGGCCTGACGGCGGGGCTCCCCCTGGTGGCCGCCGCGGGGATAACCGCGGAGGCTCCCAGGTTGTTGATGCAGTTCTCCTGAGTCCTGCCGCCCTGACCGCCGCCTCCTCCGAGGGTCTCCCCGGCGTTAGGAGGCCCGCCGGGCGGGACCCCGCCCTGGCCGCCAGCAGTCCGACAAGCTCCGCCCCTCCACATGCCGTCCCCGGGCCGCGCGAGCGTCCTGTTGTGTTGCCCGGGGGTCCCGCCGGCCATGTACGCCGGCGGGGCCGAGTCGTTGAGGTCCGTGTACGGGACGGAGGCGGCGGCGGCGAGCGGGGAGTTCCCAGCAGCCCCGGCGGCGTCCGAGCCGTACGTGTGGCCCAGCATCATGAGGTGAGGCGGAGGGGGAGGTTTGACCGCCATGGGGAGGGACGCCATGTTGGCGAGAGGTCCCGCCGCCCCCATGGCGACCGGGGGCGGCGGGATCGCGGTGGGCGGGGCCGTGGCGGCCGGCGGCGGCCCGTGGGGGCGGTACTCCTGCTCCTGGGCGGCGCCGCAGGGCGACGCCGGGTAGGCCGGCGAGGCCGCGTAGCTGGAGGAGCCCGTGTAGGACGACCACGAGGGGCACAGGAAGCTTTGGTGGGGGTTCACAGGGAATCCGCCCGGCGACAGGCCGCCGCCGCCGCCGTCCGGCGGCCCCGCCCCCATCTGGTTGGTGGCCTTGAACTGGGAGATGGCCGTCTTCAGGGCGCTGTAGTCCGACAGCGTCGGCGCTCGCTCCGGCGTCGCCTGGCGCTCCGGGAGCGGCGGTCGGAACTCGTCCGCGTCCGGCGGCAGCGGCGGCGACTTCCCCGTCACCGGGGGGGGGGGCGACCCCAAGGGCGGCTCGCAGGCGCCGCCGCGCTCATCATCATCTTCGTCGTCGTTGGAGTCCAAAGACATGTCCTCCTCTTCCACACACTCGTCATTCACGACTGGGAGAGGAGGGAAGGAGAGAGAGAGAGAGAGAGAGAAGGAAGATGGCATCAAATAAATGTGTTCAAGACGCTTTGACAGACAGGAGTGTATCTAGAGGTCATGTGACAGACAGGAGTGTATCTAGAGGTCATGTGACAGACAGGAGTGTATCTAGAGGTCATGTGACCGTCCTGTGGTGACCCACCTGTCGAGAGCGGCGTGGGCAGCTCGCTCTGCCTGATGGAGCCGATCAGGCTGTGGAAGCCGCTCATGACGTCGTCGATGCTCCCGATCACGATCCCGTTCCTGGAGTACTGGAGGAACATCTCAAACGGCCTCTCTGTGTGGATCAATATAAATATATTTTAAAAATCGTCCCATAACAGATGAATCAAAAGGTAAATTGTTCAATAATGTGACCGTAACAAAGTGTTAAAATTAGATTATAAAACACTAAAAACACTATTTACAAGTCTGGGGATTAAACAACAAACAAACACTTTAAAAACAGAAAGTCTTAAAAAAGTATTACATTTATATATATGTAAAATGAAGATTTTTTTAAGACTTCCTGTTTCTTTTTTCCAATATATAAATATATAATACATATAATTTATATAAATATATCTAATAAATATATTGTATATATATATTATACATATTATGTATGTATTATATAATGTATACATGTGTGTAACATGCTGATATTTAAAATTGTCAATATGGTCGAACTATTAAAAACATACTAAACCTTTTGTTTATTTATGCTTTTTAAATAATATAATATATATATATAATATACATAAATATATATATTTTATGTGTGTAACATGCTGATATTTAAAAATGTTTTTTTAAATCCTCTTTTTACAGAGACAATAATCCTCCTCCTCCTCCTCCCTCCTTCTCCCTCCCCCCCCCCCCCCCCCCCCGGTGGAGGTCGGTTTCGGGTCCGTAGTCGTTACCCGTGAGGAAGATGAGGTGCCGCTGCTGCGTGTGCTGAGCCTGCAGCTTCACCAGGCACTCCAGGTCCGGCGCTTGGCGCGCCTGCGCGTCACACTCGTGGTACGGCAGGAACTCCACCAGGTGCTTCTTCTGGTAGGTCATGAGCAGGTTCAGCAGCCCCATGGCGTTGGCGTTCAACCTGTCGGGGGGGTAAAGGAAGATTCATCCCGTGCCCCTCAAGTACTCAAAGTACCGGCTCCGACGACTCGAGATACCGACCTCCCTAGTTCTTTAAGCTTCTTCTGGGACTTGCAGTGTACCTTCCACTGCCAGGGCCGCTCGGGGGTGCTCTGCTCCTCCAGGAACTTCAGCAGCCCCATCAAGCGATCTGGACAAACACAACAACAACAATTACAAATAAAAAAAGCTCTTGTAGTCCCCGTCCAACCACGATCCGTGAACAAAACCCGGAGCCGGCAGAACTCACCCTGCGTGATGAGGTCGGGGTTGAGGACGAACTCGTCCGACACTATGAAGCCCCCGGACACAAAGAGCTCGTTGTACGTGTGATTCTTCACGTCGTCCAGCGTGTCCACGCCGGCGAAGCTCACCGAGGGCAACTTCTTCAGGGACACCAGAGCCGGGATCTGCAGGGAGAAGAAAGAGCTCGATACAACGTGTGTGTGGGTGTGTATATATATATTTTATATAAATATATATGTTAATATATATATTTTATATAAATATATAATATATATATTTAAATTATTTTATATATAATATATTATGTATATATATTATATTTATACATATCATATATATATATAAATAATATATATGATATGTAAAAATATAATAGATATATATATTATATTTATACATATCATATATATTATATATATAATTACAAATATATTATATAAATACATATATATTAGATTTATATTTCAATATATATATAAACATATATATCTAGCTATAGCTATATATAAATAGATATATATATCCCAGCAGCAACTAGGATGCTGTTCTTGGTGTTGGACCGAGGTTCTCATACCTTGTGCACGTGCGCCGCGATGTCCTCGTTCTGAATGATGATGAGCAGCTTATCTAAGCTGCCGCTGTTCTCCAGGAACGTCTGCGGGCTGCACTCGCTGTTGCCGAGACTCTTCAAGTACTCCTTTGTGACAGACGGGGGAGTTGTTAAAGAGAGCCGGGGCGGATATGAATGCGTCGCTTCTCTCTTACGAGACCAAGGACCCCGCAGTGAACCGAGAGGAGCCGGTAACTCGGCTTCTCTCTGTGTGACATTCACTGCTGCGGAGATCTAGATTAAATCTACAGATGAGGAATAGGACAGAAAATGTGTGTGCAGCTACGTAAACAATGAGGACTGCCACCTCTCAGCCGGTTAGTCGCCCACTCGGTCAAATATGAGATTTCTCTCTCATTTCTATTTGATAAAAATGTCGCAAGAATTTCATGAACACATCCGAGATGTGAAAGTGGTGTTAGTGGACCAATAATAACCTTGGTCAGGGAGAGAAAATCTATATATTATAATACATATTTATGAATAATAATATATATTATTATTCATATATATATATATATGTAAACAATTATATATATATATATTATTATTATTCACATATATATATATGTAAATTATATATATATATTATTCTTAATATATATATGTAAATAATTATATATATATTATATTCATACATATGACATGGAATGCAATTATATATATTAAATTATAATATGTACATATTATTATATATACACATATATAGATATTATAATATACCATTTTATACATAATATATTTATTATATATATACACTATTATTTATATAAATATATATATTATTATACAAATTTATAAATAATAATATATATTATTCATATATATATTATATTCATACATATTATGACATGTAATGTAATTATATATATAAAATTATAATACATATGTTATTATATTATATATATATTATACAATTTTATACATAATATATTTATTATATATACTATTATTTATATAAATATATATAATATATACATATAGCCCAAGAAAAGAAAAAACTATATATATATATATATCTATGTACCCTATATTTTCCTTTCTCACGCCAAACCAGAACCTCCCAGATGAATGAATCCCTCGTACCTTGATCTCTTTGCACACGGTGCTCTCCTCGCCGCCGGCGCCGCAGTAGATGTAGAACTTGACGGTGTTCTTGGTGACGTCCTTGAAGATCTCCACCAGGCTGCTGAACACCTCGGGCTTCAGCTGCCCGATGAGGCTGCCGGCGAGCAGGCCCGACCCGCCGATGGCGGCGGCGGCGGCAGTGGCGGCGGCGGCAGTGGCGGCGGCTTTTTGGGATTCCGGCGTGACCCCAGAGGGGCAGGAGTGGGCGTCGCCCTGCGGCTCCGCCGACGAGCCCTCCGCTTTGGACCTGGCGGGCGCCGCCGGGCCTTTGACGGTGCCCATTTTACCGCCGCGGGAGGAGGAGGCGGAGCTCTTCGACAGGGAGGCGTCCGCTTTGGGTTTGGGCGTCTGCGCCGGGGTGGGCGGCGGCGTTATGAGATTGGACGTCGTCACCGGGGGCGGCGGGGAAGCGGCTGGCGGGGGCGGCGCCGGGATCAAGCGGTCCATCTTCTCGCACAGCGCCCGGACGTGGCCCAGGACGGGCACCGGGGACACGAAGGGCACCACGTAGTGCGAGAAGCGGCGGTTGGGCAGCCAGCGGCGGTGGAGGTGGCGCCGCGGGGGCGGCGACCGCCGCGCCGAGTAGCAGACGCGGTGGGTCTGCATGATGCTCTTGATGTCCGAGGTGAGGCTGTGGATCTCCTGGTTGAGAATGGTGTCCAGGCTGATGGAGGGCCGGAAGAGGACCTCCTCCGCGGCGGCGGGCGGCGCCTTTTTTGTCGGTTCCGCCGCTGCGGCCGCCTTCGCCACCGGCACGATCTCGGGGGGAGGCGGAGCTTGTTCTGGGTGGGGGGGGAGGAGACGGGACAACGTGTCACACTCAGGAAGCCTTGTGGACCCTAAAGAGGTTCTTTTTATTTATATATTTTGTTGTTACCTTTATTGGCAGAGTTCACCCAGGCGGAGACGTCCGAGGCGTGAGCCGGTGGTTCTGCCGGGGAACCCGGGCTGAGAGGACTACCGGGGCTGCAGTCCATGTCCTCCTGAACACAAGAACAGCATTTATGTTAGCTCTACCAACATCTACAGTATCAGGGTTCATCCTCATAACCAATGAACAGGTTCATCCTCATGACCAATGAACAGGTTCATCCTCATGACCAATGAACAGGTTCATTCACATGACCAATGAACAGGTTCATCCTCATGACCAATGAACAGGTTCATCCTCATGACCAATGAACAGGTTCATCCACATGACCAATGAACAGGTTCATCCTCATGACCAATGAACAGGTTCATCCTCATGACCAATAAACAGGTTCATCCACATGACCAATGAACAGGTTCATCCTCATGACCAATGAACAGGTTCATCCTCATGACCAATGAACAGGTTCATCCACATGACCAATGAACAGGTTCATCCACATGACCAATGAACAGGTTCATCACATGACCAATGAACAGGGTTCATCCACATGACCAATGAACAGGTTCATCCTCATGACCAATGAACAGGTTCATCCTCATGACCAATGAACAGGTTCATTCACATGACCAATGAACAGGTTCATCCTCATGACCAATGAACAGGTTCATCCTCATGACCAATGAACAGGTTTATCCTCATGACCAATGAACAGGTTTATCCTCATGACCAATGAACAGGTTCATCCACATGTCCAATGAACAGGTTCATCCACATGACCAATGAACAGGTTCATCCACATCTCCAATGAACAGGTTCATCCACATGACCAATGAACAGGTTCATCCACATGTCGACCAATGGGTTTCCAGGACTTTAAAACAAATTTTCATGAACAACATTTTTTTTTTAATCTCTATGTTTAACATGAAAATATGATAAAATGTCGTATTTAAACTAACAAAGAGAATTCCAAATCATACAGTATAAAACCTTAAATGACTCAAATGAAGGAGACAATAGTTTAGATCAAAAGAATAAACTTTTATGTCTTTTCAATTCAAGGTGCGTTCACTTGCAGCGCGGAAAAGTTGCGAATATGAAAGAGTTTACGCCGACTTATATTTAGAGCGTCTTAAAAAAAGAAGTTATTATTTAAAACTCAGCGTGAATGAAACATATGAATATAACAACATTTTCATGACTTTTCCAAAACTTTGGTGATATAATATATATATATTTTGGAATAAACCATTTCAAAATTCCAGGACTTATTCAGGTTTTTCATTCATTTTTCCGAGGTAAATGTTTATTTTAGAGAGATTGCGAAAGGACTGTTGTCTGCTTTTGATCTTTTGATCTTGAACAATACTAAATCAACCTAAATCGCAAATCTCTGGACACTGGATGTTTTATTTTGAATTATTTCCCCCAAACAGCCTCTAAAATCTTTTTTAAATGTCTTCATTTGATCCCTCCACCGCTCCACGTCTCACCTCTGTGTAGTTGGTTTGAGTCGCCGGCTCATTTGGATCCTTGAGGTCGGGCTCCGAGAAGACGGGCACCCCGCCGCCGGTCGACGCCGCCATCGAGCCCTGAGCCACGGCCTTGTTGAGGGTCGCCAGGAGGATCTTGAGGAGGCGCTGGGTCTCGTTCATGGCGGGGGCGCCGGCGTTGCCGTGGGCCCTCAGGTCGGTGTCGTAGATGCCCATGCTCTCCATCACCGCCGTCAGGTTGTCGGCGTGTCCGGCCTCGTCGCCGATGTCCTCTGCTTGGCCGGCTGGCGGGAAGAGGCAGGTCCGTTAGAGGCGTTTAGCCAAAATGTGATATTTACGTAATGATCATAATAACATTCAATTTTATATAGCGCTTCTCTAAATACCCGAAGTCGCTTTACAGAGTGCAGAGTCCAGTCGTCATACACACACAGTCATCCCGGTGGTGGTAAGCTACATCAGTAGCCACAGCTGCCCTGGGGCAGACTGACTGAAGCGTGGCAGCCAATCAGCGCCTACGGCCCCTCCCCCAATCAGCGCCTACGGCCCCTCCCCCCACCACCAACATACATTCACATCCATACGACCCGGGGTGAGGCTGCGGTGCATGTCTTTATCATTCATTCATATATATATATATATATTATTTATATATTATACATCAATATATTATATATATTTATTTTACATATATATATATATACAGGCACGTGCACAGACATTTTGGGGGGCAGGTGCTCAAACCAAAAAAAAGGGCACCCAATGCCAAAAAAAAATTCTGACAGAGTTGAAGCATAAGCAGCAATACACTGATGATGCAATACATCCTCGACCTGCATTTCCTCTGGCAGCATCAGACCGCTAGCTTACATGTTCTTTATGAATAAAGATGAATTATTATATAGCAACAACAGTACAAGCGTTCTGATTGGTTGATGGGGCGTCATGCCAGCCACGTATCGCCCTCCTGGTCTGATACGGAGCCGTATTGCCCTCTGACGTCATTTTCAAAATGAGCGATATTGATAGACATCAACAGCCAAGAGCAGTGGTCCTCAAACTAAGGCCCGCGGGCCGCATACGGCCCGCCTCCACATTTGGCCCGGCCATCTGAACAAGAGGCCTTATGATTTTTTTTTTCAGTCTGGCCACTCAAATCCTAGACTAGCCCGTTAAATAGAACGGAATAAGAATTCTCTCTCTTTCTTTTCTCTCTCTCCTCTCTCCTCTCTTTTCTCTCTTCTCTCTCTCTCTCCCTCTCTCTCTTCTCTAAACATAACTAACGTCAGTAAACAGCTGGACGAGGCTTTGAAATCACTGAGTTTTTCTTTGTTTATTTGTTTAGGAACCGTCGGACCAGTTGTGACGTCATGTTTTCAGCAGCGTAATGTTGTGGTTGATTTATCACAAACAACGTCAGGGGACAAACACCGTCATGACCTGTGTGTCTGGTGCTGCGGGTCAGAGGAGAAGGAGGTGCAGCCGTTTAGTGGCGCGAGGAGCACTGCGCGCGGAGGAAGTGGAGGAGGAGGAAGTGGAGGAGGAGGAGGGAGGGGTGCGGCGGGGGGAGGGAGAGGGGGGGGGGCTCGTGAGCGCCGCGGAGCGGGTCGGGGCGAAATTCTCACAAGAACTCAAATAAATGACCCGTCTGATATTAAAACACATTTGGGGGGACTTGATGACAGAGAGAGTAACTTTTATTCTTAAATACGGATGAATAAAAAAAATGTGTCTCCAGCAAAAAGGGCACTTTACTCATCCAGGGCAAAGGGGCGGAGCTTGAGCACCACTAGGGCTCTACCTGTGCACGTGCCTGTATATATATATATATATATATGTAAAATAAATATAATATATTGATTAATATTATATACAGGACTGTCTCAGAAAATTAGAATATTGTGATAAAGTTCTTTATTTTCTGTAATGCAATTAAAAAAACAAAAATGTCATGCATTCTGGATTCATTACAAATCAACTGAAATATTGCAAGCCTTTTATTCTTTTAATATTGCTGATTATGGCTTACAGCTTAAGAAAACTCTAAAATCCTATCTCATAAAATTTTAATATTTCCTCAGACCAAGTAAAAAAAAAGATGTATAACAGCTGAGTGTTTGTCAAGGCTCAGGAAACCCTTGCAGGTGTTTCGAGTTAATTAGACAATTCAAGTGATTTGTTTAATACCCTACTAGTATACTTTTTCATGATATTCTAATATTTAGAGATAGGATATTTGAGTTTTCTTAAGCTGTAAGCCATAATCAGCAATATTAAAAGAATAAAAGGCTTGCAATATTTCAGTTGATTTGTAATGAATCCAGAATGCATGACATTTTTGTTCTTTTAATTGCATGACAGAAAATAAAGAACTTCATCACAATATTCTAATTTTCTGAGACAGTCCTGTATATATATATAATATTATGTTTAATATATATAATATGATATATATTTTATATATTAATTATTTCAGAGCAATTGAGTTCCGAGAAGAAAAAAAACGTGAATTAAATGAGGCCGTTTTTAACCGTAGCCGCCTCACCTCGACTGGACTCCCCGTTGCCGAGCGGATCCGTGCATCGCCGCTTGTCGGCGCCGCCGCCCGCCCGATCGCCGCCCTCGAACTTCCTCTTCAGGCCGGCGACGTCCCACACCGCCTCCTCCCCGCCCCCCCGCTCCTTGCCCCCCGGCTCCTTCACGACGGCCTTCTTGTGCAGCTGGATGAGCTTCAGCAGCTGCTTCATCTTGTCTTTGTCGTACTCGTTCTGGGACAGACGGGGCGCCGGTTGAGGGGACCGGGGCGCGGCGGCGGCGGGGGGCTCCGCGGGGGGCTCCGCGGGGGGCTCCGCGGGGGTCTTGTGCTGCGCCTGGGCCCCGTTGGAATGGGCCGCGCCTTGCCTCCGCTTCTCCGGCGGAGGCGGCGGCCTCTCCGGACGGTCCGAGCCGCGGTCCGAGCCGCCCCAGTCCGACACGGGGCTGTATTCCACTGGAGCCGGTGGCGCGGGCGCGGGAACCGGGATGGCTACCGGGATGGCTACCGGCGTGGGCAACGGCGTGGGCAACGGCAACGGCGTGGGCAACGGCGTGGGCGCGGGGGGGTTCCTTATCCTCTCGACGATGTCCTTGGTCTTGCTCAGGGGCAAGATGTGGCCGGCGGCGTTGTGCACGTAGGAGCGCAGCACGGCGTCCACGTTGCACTTGGGCCGGTGCAGCAGCAGCGGGTTGGTGCGGTCGTCCACGCCGTGCTTGTAGTCGGGCAGGATGAACGGCCGCACGCCGCCCGAGCCCACGCGGCCCAGGTAGTCGGCGGCGTGGCGCTCCACCCCCGAGCTCGGGTCCTTGCCCGGGTTGAGGCGCAGCTTGAAGAGCGCATAGTGCAGCGCCGGCACGAAGGGGTCGGCGGCGCAGAGGGCGGCGGGCGCCGACTCCGTGGTCAGCGGCTCCGACTCGAACAGCCGCGACGCTGAGAGGACGAGAGCGTCAGAGACACGGATACAAAGAGAAGACGATTCAAATCTGGTTGTCCAGGTTTGTTGTTGTTGTTATTATTATTATTATTTAAATGGGCCAGGTACAGTTAAAATGTTCCCATTTGATGCTCTGGACTAGATTGTAGCTACACAGATAATTTACATCTGTAGTCCCTTAACAGACAATAATAAACAACAAGAATAACAAACAAAACAACAACAACAACAACAAACAAATAATAAACATAAGTAATACAAACTGTTAAAAGTCAGTAATAAAAACCATTAAAAAGTAAGTAATACATACTATTAAAATTAAGTAATACAAATTATTAAAAGTAATAAAAACTATTAAAAGTAAGTAATACAAACTGTTAAAAATAATAAAAACATTCAAAATACATACATAACAATAACAAACAAAACAACAAACTATTAAAAGTAAGTAATAAAAACCATTAAAAGTAAGGTATAAAAATCATTTAAAGTAAATAATAAAAACAATAAAAAATAATACAAATCATTAAAAGTATGAAAGACATTAAAAAGTAAGTAATGAAAATCAATAAAAGTAAGAAATACAAATTATGAAAACTAAGTAATAAAAAACATTAAAAGTAAGTAATAAAAACCATTAAAAGTAAATAATACAAACTATTATTATATTGTTGTTGTATCCAAGCGTTGTGTTTCTTAATAAAACAATGACACTCACGATACTTGACGACCATCCTCGACTCCTGGAAGATGAAGAGCGCCTGCAGGCTCTTCTCGCCGCGGCCTCGCCGCTCTGGGAAAACAACCAAAAAACGGCAACTTTATTTAATTTTTCTTTGGTTTTTTTTCTTCCTCTCACCAGAGGCAACAAGCGGACGTTGAGCTTTAAAAACAAGAAGAAGAGGAGAGTAAAAACCTTTGGACTCGACCATCTGCGCCGAGGACAGCAGGAAGAGAAAGCCCCGGTCGAACAACGACTTCACCAGCACCTGAGAGTCAGAGGAAAGACGAGCATCGTTACCACGCCAACGCCGGTCGTAGTTCACACACATGACCAATGAACAGGGTTCATCCACATGTCGACCAATGGGTGTCCAGGACCTTAAACCAAATGTCCATGACCAAAACATTTTTGTGAAATCTCGGTGTATAACATGTAAAAGTGAGAAAATGTCGTATTTAAACTCCAAAGCATACAGTAAATAACCTTAAATGACTCAAATGAATGAGACAATAGTTTAGATTAAAAGAATAAACATTTATGTTTTTTCAGTTAAGGTGCGTTCACTTGCAGCGCGGAAAAACTCCGAGTATGAAAGAGTTTACACGACTTATATTAAGAGCGTCTTTCTTTTAAAAAGCAGATTAATTATTTAAAACTCAATGTAAACGAAAATATAACAACATCTACATGACTTTACCCAAAATTACACACACACACACACACACACACAGACATACACACACACACAGAGACAGACACAGACAGACATACACACGCACACACACACACACAGAGACATACACACGCACACACACACAGACACACACAGAGACATACACACACACACACACACACACACAGACATACACACACACACAGAGACATACACACACACACAGACAGACACACACACAGAGACACAGAGACATACACACACACACACAGACACACACACACAGACATACACACACACAGACATACACACACACACACACACACACACACACACAGACACACACACACACACACAGACACACACACAGACACACACAGACATACACACACACACAGACATACACACACACACAGACAGACAGACACACACACACACAGAGACATACACACACACACACACACACACACACACACACACACAGAGACATACACACACACACACAGACAGACACACACACACACAGAGACATACACACACACACACAGAGACATACACACACACACACACACACACACACACACACACACACACAGAGACATACACACACACACACACAGACACACACACAGAGACATACACACACACACACACACACACACAGAGACATACACACACACACACACACACAGAGACATACACACACACAGACAGACACACACACACAGAGACAGACACACACACACAGACAGACACACACACAGACATACACACACACACACAGAGACATACACACACACACACACACACACACACACACAGTCACAGAGACACACAGACACACACACACTTCACTTGCAGCACACACAAAATATATACGAGTATGAAAGATCGTACGTATGCCGGCATATATTTAGAGCGTCATTCTTTTAAAAGAATATTCAGGACTCGGCGTGCATGAACATGTGAATATCACAACATTCCCGTGACTTTTTCAGAACTTCACCAGGTGCGCGTGTACTTCAGGCGTTGTAAATAAAACCCACCATGCGGTCCCTCTCCAGCTTGTGGACCAGCGCCGCCAGGCTGCCGCTGGTCGGTTTGCCTTTCCCGTCCACCACGTCAAACAGGCTGCAGGACATCCCGCATTTCATCACTGCGGACCACCGGGAAGAGAAAACATCAGCGTCACTCGTCGTCCACGTCGTGTTACGATCACGTCGAAAAGGTACAGGTGGAGGTCGTGGAGGCGTGGACCGACCTTCCCGCGACGCGCTGTAGGTGTCCCAGGAAAAGAGCACGGAGGGAATCTTCCGCTTCACCTGATCCAGCTGCATGCCTCGACTCATCTCCAGCTTCTCGGGCCTTTCAGGGTGGGAGGAGATTCATCAGAGGACAATCATGACAAGTTACAGGAAGCAACATTTTATATATAGAAATATATATATATTATTTATATATATATAAATATATATATATATATAGAGATAATATATTTATATAAATATAATGTTATATATATATAATATATTTAAATATATATAGTATGATATATTTATATAATATATACAATATATATATATTTATTCATATATATGTTTTATATATATATACCTAATATATATATATATCACATATATATTATATAAATATATATATATATACATACATATATGTAAACATATATAGATAAAAATAATATATATATATAAATATGTGTGTGTGTGTATTGACTGTTGACTCACAGCTTGAACGGGAGGTAAGGGCGCGAGGAGGATCGTAAGCAGACGGGGAACAACTCGTGGCCCTTGTTCACGAGCGGGCCGCTCCACACGGTGTAGCAGCTCCTCCCTGACGGCACACAGGGGTCAAAGGTCAGACGCAAGAGAAGCTTACGACTTCTCAATAACTGCTGGTTTGTCATTGTGTAAACAATTGAGATTAATACACTTTATCCTCACCTCGACTTCCTTCAGAGGAAATTGTGTTGAACCTGTGTGAGAGAGAGGGGGGGGGGGGAGGAGAGAGAGAGGGAGGGAGAGTTAGAGAGAGGGAGAGCGAGAGAGACAGAGAGTGACAAAGGGAGAGAGAGAAAGAGCGAGATAGTGATAGAGAGAGAGAGAGAGAGCTGGTTTAAAAACACACGTCATAACGACCCTCTGAAGGTCCCGCCCCCTGGAGGTGAGCCTGTACCTGTGTGATGTCATCGGAGTGGCGGCGGCCTCCTTTCCTTTGTACTTGAAGGACACCACGGCGTAGGGAAGCACGTGGCGCGGCCGAGCTTTGATCTCATCGAACGCAAACTCAAAGAAATATTGCTTAAAAAACACACACAAAGGACGCATTTAAAATTTGACAAAAGCCGTCCAAGAAATACAGAATAACTCTTCAAGAAATACAGAATAACTCTTCAAGAAATACAGAATAACTCTTCAGTATAAGCCAGAGGAAGCCGGTCGGTGCCGGTCGGTTCCGGTCGGTACCTGCGTGAGCTCGAAGGCCCGGTAGGAGAGCAGAGACGTGACCCGGTTGGCACTTTTGGACAAGTGGCAGTCGAACTTGGGAGTCGGCTCCACGGCGTTCTTAGGCATGTTCTCGTAGATGTGCTTTATTCGACCCTGAGACACACACACACACACACACATACAGACAGAGAGAGAAACACACACACACACACACAGAGAGAGAAACACACACACATACAGACAGAGAGAGAAACACACACACACACAGAGAGAGAAACACACACACATACAGACAGAGAGAAACACACACACACACACACATACAGACAGAGAGAGAAACACACACACACACACACACAGAGAAACACACACACACACACACACATACAGACAGAGAGAGAAACACACACACACAGAGAAACACACACAGAGAGAAACACACACACACACACAGAGAGAGAGAGAAACACACACACACACAGAGAAACACACACACAGAGAAACACACACACACACATACAGACACACACACATACAGATGCACAGACAAACACACACACGAACAGAGAGAAACACACACACATACAGATGCACAGACACACACACACAGAAACACACACACATACACACAGAGAGAAACACACACACAGATGCACAGACACACACACACAGAGAGAGAGAGAGAAACACACACATACACACAGACACACACACATACAGATGCACAGACACACACACACACACACAGAGAAACACACACACACACACACAGATGCACAGACACACACACATACACACACAGAGAGAGAGAAACACACACATACACACAGACACACACACATACAGATGCACAGACACACACACACACAACACGTATACACACACACACACACACGCGTGAGCTGAAGTGTCCCTCAAACGGTTGCGGATACAAAGTGAACAAAAGGGGGCGGGGCCTCACCCTCATGACCTTAAAGACGATCATGTCTCCCGACGAGCCGACTTCAAAGGGATTGATCTGCAGCAGGTCAGAACACCTGGAGACGAAGACACCTGGAGGGCCGGAGGAAGAGGAGGGTGTCCAGGACTTGAAAACAAATGTCCACGACCAAACGCTTTTGTGAAATCTCGGTGTTTAACATGAAAAAGTGATAAAATGTCGTATTTAAACTAACAAAGAGAATTCCAAATCATAAAGTAAATAACCTTAAATGAAAATAGTTTCGATTAAACATTTACGTCTTGTCAGTTACGGTGCGTTCACAAATGTGCGATTATGAAAGAGCTTTATACGACAGCTTATATTTAGAGCGTCTTTCTTTTAAAAATAATATTAATTGCTTAAAATTCAGCGTAAATGAAACATGTGAATATTTTGAATTGATTGAATATTTTTTCAGGACTTTTCCAGGCCTGGAAAATAAGTTTTTTTTAAATGCCAATGACCATACAAACCCTGTGCATATCATCAGAGCCTAGCTGTGTGTGTGTGTGTGTGTGTGTGTGTGTGTCATGTGACTCACCCACTGATGGATTCCCCAGCGTGGTGATCCTGGAGTGGCCGACCGTCAGACCCTTCTCACAGATCCACTGGAGCTACGGACAGGAGGACACACTCGGGTCAGAACCAGGCGACAACAAAGAGAAAACAACAACACCACCAAGGGGAAGGGTGTGTGTGTGTGAGTGTGTGTGTGGGGGGGGGGGGGATCAATACCTTGGATTTGTCCGGATTGAGGAAGCAGTACGACTCCGTCAGCTCCGGCTCCGTCCGCCCCTCCTGCTTCATGGCGCGCCGCTTCTCGATGAACTGAGGGGAACACAAAGTACAGCGACCACTCTCACACACACACGCGTGTGTATATGCACATGTATGTGGGGAGAGCACCCACCTCCTTCTCCAGCAGCTCGTTGTGGATGAGCCGGGCCTTGCAGTAGGAGAAGGTGCCCCGGGACGAGGAGTCGAGGTAGAACGACGAGACGATCTTCACCAGGTCCTCGAACTCCCGGCTGTCGGGCGGCAGGAACTGGTACAAGCCTGGAGGAGGAGACGCGGCGGTGAGCGGGCGCATCGAGCAACCACATCCTCCTCCTCCTCCTCCTCCTCCTCTCATTTACAGCGTAATATATGAAAACACATTTATTTTCGAGACGTCGAGAAGAGGATGCAAACGACCTGCGGCGAGACACACACACATACAGACACAGCACTAGGAGCAGGTGTGTGTGTGTGTGTGTGTGTGTGTGTGGGGTGGTCATGTGAAGAAGAGTTGGGTCGCCATCATCGGCCTCAACGGAAACGGTGAGCAGAAAAAAACAAAAACTCCACGTGAAGCACAAGCGGCTTAGTTTCCCACTTGGGCGACAAGACATTGAATGCAACTCAACTTTGCATGTATACAAATAACTTTTGGGAAGTGATGTGTGTGTGTGTGTGTGTGTGTGTGTGTTGTATACTGTAGGAGTGTTTCGGGGTCATGTGTAAAGAAGGCTGCTACAGTGACATCCAGCCCTAGACTTCAACAACGTCAACATAAATAATAATAGTTTAAAGTATCCTGCATTGTGGTGGTGGTGGTGTGTGTGTGTGTGTGTGGGGGGGGGGGGGTGCATTCATATCAGACAGGTGGAGGTGGGTCGTCTTTCACGCCCTTCACTGGAGGTCAGCACGAGCTGCAGACTCACGGGCCCCGTAAAAAAAAAAAAAAAAAAGGTGAGGACGCCAAAAAGGAGATGGTCTTTTTTCTGTTTTTTTCCCGTGGACCGTGAACGTCCGTTAGCCGCTGCTGTCTCTGTCACTTTGGGGCAAGCTGCGTCTGCTTAATACCACAATACCACCACCCTCCTCCTCCTCCACCTCCTCCTCCTCCACCTCCTCCTCCTCCACCTCCTCCTCCTCCACAGTTTGAATAGTACCACCATTGCATTAATCTAAACAGTGACATGTTTTGTTATAAACTGGTTAAACCAGAGCCGGAGGGGCCGCTGGCTAACGGGGTTTGACTGTTAGCGGCTCGAGCGACACACAAACACAAACACACACACATACACACACACACACACACACACACACACACACACACACACACAACAAAAATAGCAGCACCACCTTTTATCTTCCTCGGAATCTGAAAACTCCTCCGCGGCGGCTCGTCGCCGGGTCTCCGGTCCGGTGGGCCGGAGCACCGGGCGGCGTCCGGCGGCGCGGTCCTCCGCCGGTCGGGGGGCTTCTCGTTGTTGTCTTCACCTCCAGCGGGCTGATGATCGCCATTTTGGTTGACTGTGGCCGAGGCGGCGGCGGCGGTTGAGTTCTTCGGGGGCTCGCCGCCCTCCTCCTCCGGCCGGAGAGCGGCGGCCTCGGTGGATTCGACGTCCCTTCGCCCCGCTGCCGCCGCGCTGGGGTTCAGGGCCATTTTTGTTTTTGGGTGGAGGTGGAGGGAGGGAGAGGGGGGGCACCGTGGCGCGGGATAACCGAGGGTGGCGGTGGAGGTCTGGAAAAGATTACGGCGACGCTTCGCTCACGCGCACACACACATAGCACTCTCTCCTCCTCACCCTGCCTCCGCCATTGTGAAAATGACGTACGCGTTCTTCTCCACCACTGCAAAACGCTGCCGTCACTGTGTTTACATACGAGAACATCCGCGCCGCCCCGCGGCGGAGGGAGGTACTGCAGGATGAGTGATGATAATGCAGCCGAACAAACTATGGCAGTCCTTACTGTACATTATTATATGTATTACATTTTTGTATTATGTATTTATTTATATATTAGTGGATATAAAAAATATATAGAGATATATCTATATATATCTCTTTCTCTCTATATATACAGTATATATATATATATATAATAATATATCACATATATATATATACTGTGTGTTTGTATAGTGTGTACACATATATATATATATACATATAAACACTATATATATATGTGTGTATATATATTTATTTGTATGTGTGTATATATGTATATGTGTGTCTATACATATGTGTGTATGTATAGTGTGTAAATGTGTATATATAAATATACACACTATATATATTTATAGACACATATATATATAATGTGTATATATATATATACATATACACTACCGTTCAAAAGTTTGGGATCACCCAGACAATTTCGTGTTTTCCATGAAAACTCACACTTTCATTTATCAAATGAGTTGCAAAATGTATAGAAAATATAGTCAAGACATTGACAAGGTTAGAAATAATGATTTGTATTTGAAGTATTACTTTTTTTCTTCAAACTTTGCTTTCGTCAAAGAATGCTCCTTTTGTAGCAATTCCAGCATTGCAGACCTTTGTCATTCTAGCTGTTAATTTGTTGAGGTAATCTGTTGAAATGTCACCCCACGCTTCCTGAAGCACCTCCACAAGTTGGATTGGCTTGATGGGCACTTCTTGCGGACCATACGGTCAAGCTGCTCCCACAACAGCTCAATGGGGTTGAGATCTGGTGACTGTGCTGGCCACTCCATTACAGACAGCAAGCTGCCTGCTTCTTCCCTCAATAGTTCTTGCAC
Organism: Pseudoliparis swirei; assembly: GCF_029220125.1. Classification (NCBI taxonomy): domain Eukaryota; kingdom Metazoa; phylum Chordata; class Actinopteri; order Perciformes; family Liparidae; genus Pseudoliparis; species Pseudoliparis swirei. The sequence goes on from NC_079396.1 coordinate 27,383,367, forward strand.
AATGTGGAGGTGTGCTTTGGGTCATTGTCCTGTTGGAGGAGGACATTGGCTCCAATCAAGCGCTGCCCACAGGGTATGGCATGGCGTTGCCAAATGGAGTGATAGCCTTCCTTATTTAAAATCCCTTTGACCTGGTACAAATCTCCCACTTTACCAGCACCAAAGCAGCCCCAGACCATCACATGACCTCCACCATGCTTGACAGATGGTGTCAGGCACTCTTCCAGCATCTTTTCACCTGTTCTGCGTCTCACAAATGTTCTTCTGTGTGATCCAAACACCTCAAACTTGGATTCATCTGTCCAGAACACCTTTTTCCAACCTTCCTCTGTCCAATGCCTGTGTTCTTTTGCCCATACCAATCTTTTCTTTTCATTGGCCAGTCTCAGATTTGGCTTTTTCTTTGCCACTCTGCCTAGAAGGCCAGCATCCCGGAGTCGCCTCTTCACTGTCGACGTTGACACTGGCGTTTTGCGGGTACCATTTAAAGAAGCTGCCAGTTGAGGACCTGTGAGGCGTCTATTTCTCAAACTAGAGACTCTAATGTACTTGTCTTCTTGCTGAGTTGTGCACCGGGGCCTCCCACTTCTCTTTCTGCTCTGGTTAGAGCCCGTTTGTGCTATTCTCTGAAGGGAGTAGTACACACCGCTGTAGGACATTTTCAGTTTCTTTGTAATTTCTCGCATGGAATAGCCTTCATTTCTAAGAACAAGAATAGACTGGCGAGTTCTTTTTTTCCGGCCATTTTGAGAGTCTTATCGAACCCACAAATGTGATGCTCCAGATAATCAACTAGCTCAAAGGAAGGCCAGTTGTATAGCTTATATCTCCAGCATAACTGTTTTCAGCTGTGCTAACATAATTGCACAAGGGTTTTCAAGGGTTTTCTAATCATCCATTAGTCTTCTAAGGCGATTAGCAAACACAATGTACCATTAGAACACTGGCGTGATAGTTGCTGGAAATGGGCCTCTATACACCTGTGGAGATATTTCATTAGAAACCAGACGTTTCCACCTAGAATAGTCATTTACCACATTAACAATGTATAGAGGGTATTTATGATTGATTTAATGTTATCTTCATTGAAAAAAACAATGCTTTTCTTTGAAAAATAAGGACATTTCTAAGTGATCCCAAACTTTTGAACGGTAGTGTATATATATAATATATGACTGTAAAACCTGAATAAATCACTCTTGCAATACTTCACTCTACCTCCAGGGGCTGACAAAGAAGCATTCCTCCACTCAATCTTAGAAGAAAGACCAAAGCCTCGTGCGACTCTATGATGATACTTATACTGTCTGTCATAATAATAATAATAATACAATATATGCAGTTTATTTTCATATTTCTTTATGAGCCATCGCTCAAACAGAGTGAATCTTTACGCAAAGCAGTAACTTGTCACTGTAGTTTAAAAAAAGAAAGAACTCATACACACTCACAACTTTGTAGTCTACAAAAAGAATATCGTACGGCATTAAATAGCCAACAAAGATAATTTTTTGTTGTTGCTGTTGTTTACATTATTTATAATGCAAATACAAAGATGCACTCCAGGAATACTGGACATTGTTTTTGCTTTATTCCGTTTGTCACAAGTTTGTCATGTTTAAAATTGGAGGAACAACGTGGTGCATAATGACACATACATTATCCTTGAAACCTTGAATCCTAACGAATAATCCAACTGTTTTTGTGCCACGTTTGGTATCTGTGACAGCTGCAAACGTATGCGGTATATTTGAATAATGTAAAATAATATAACAGGGTGTCTACAGGAATAAACCAGTGAAATTATAGTGACCATTTATCCTGAGTGTCCATTTGTTTGTCACGTTTGTTGTTGGGGACTGGGGGTTCTTTGACGCTTGTGTTGTGAAATAAAGGAAATCCAAAGCGGTCCAAGTAAAGTTCCAAGTGGTGGGTTTATTACCAAAATGGATGTTACAACTTGTGGGTAGAAAATAAAACAACAAATAAAGGTTTAGAGCACAAAAAAGCAGGGAGGCCTTTCCTCCAGCAACATAATCAGACAGCAAGGTCAAAAGCTGTGTGCTCCCAGTCGGCCGCACCTCCCCCAGGTCACGCTTCTATTTATTGGCCGTTCAACCTGTAGAGGGCACAAATTCTCAGAAAATATAAATAAATACAAACATTAAAATAACGTATAGAAATGGCTCCTACATTACCGGCCCCTAATTGTATTTGGCAAGCAAAACAATTACGAAATTAAATACAAATGGGAGCCTTGAAATCGTTACTTTTCTATGTATCCAAATGTATTAAAGACAAAATAGAGTGTACTAGACCATTGTCTTCTTGAGTCGTCAAGCTTCGTCTTCATCACCCTCTAGAATCAAACAGAGCTTTGTGATGGGTCTTTTTAGGATGCTGCTTTGGGTCTTGATGCTCACGGTTCGCACAAGTCCTTTCTGGTCAGGGAAAACTTCAATTATTCTTCCTACAACCCAGGAGCCTCTTGGTGCCGTTGGATCCACCACTAAAGCAACATCTCCACAATGGAAGTTCCTTCTTTTGGTGTTCCACTTTTGGCGCTCTTGGAGTAGTGGTAAATATTCTAGTGTCCAACGTCTCCAGAAGAGGTTGGCCAAGTATTGAATCTGCCTCCAGCGCCGTCTGGTGTAAAGGTCAGTCTTATCAAAGGTACCTGGTGGGAGAGTTGGCTCTGCCTTGAGCAGTAAGAGATCATTTGGTGAGAGGGGATGCAAGTCTTGAGGGTCAGTGCTGACTGTTGTGAGCGGTCGACTGTTCAAGATCACTTCCACTTCACACAATGCGGTCTGGAGTCCCTCCTCCTCGATCTCTTGTAGTCCTCCGGGGGGCCTCTTGTAGTCCTCTGGAGGGCTCCTGTAGTCCTCCGGAGGTCTCTTGTAGTCCTCCGGAGGGCTCCTGTAGTCCTCCGGAGGGCCCCTGTAGTCCTCTGGAGGGCTCCTGTAGTCCTCCGGAGGGCTCCTGTAGTCCTCCGCGTGAATGAAAGACAACACCTCCCTGCTGTTGGTAGCCCACTTCGAAAGGTGAAAGCCTCCTCTTTGGCAGACGGCTGTGATGTCGGTGATGAGTTGCATTGCCTCCTGGGCTGTGGACACTGATTTCAACAGATCATCGACATAAAAGTTTTGCAGAATTGTATCTGTTACCTCGGGCCTGAAGTGCTCTCTGTTGTCCTTAGCTGTTCTCCTGAGTGCATAGCTTGCACAGCTGGGGGAAGATGTTGCCCCAAAGAGGTGGACAGTCATTCTGTGTTCCACAGGAGGTTGGGATACGTCTCCGTCTGGCCACCACAGAAACCTGAGGAAGTCAGCATCACTGTCTGAGACTTTCACTTGATGGAACATGGCAGTGATATCCGCCATCAGTCCTATTGGCTCCTGACGGAATCTGTTGAGCACATCTATAAGACTGTTAGTTAAGTCGGGGCCTTTGAGTAATTCTGCATTCAATGCTTTTCCACAGAAGGATGCTCCACAATCAAACACAACTCTTAATTTCCCTTTCTTTGGGTGGTACACTCCATGGTGGGGCAGGTACCACACCTTTCTATCCATTCTAGTCAGCTGCCCCTCTGGCACAACTTCTGCATATCCTTTGCTGACCGTGTCAGTCATGAATGAGGTGTATTCTGCTTGGAACGACTGGTGCCTATTGAATTTCCTTTTCAGGCTTTGGAGCCGTTGCTCTGCAAGGCTACGGTTATTAGGCAACGTAGCATGTTCCTTTCTAAATGGTAACTTGAGGCTGTAGTGTCCATCTACAACTTTGGCAGACTCATCTGCGATTTTCAGAAACTGTTTGTCTTCAATGGACATTTCCTTCACCTCTTCGCACAAATTCTCACTGAAGTCAGTATTGTACTGAGCAATCAGCATCTCCTGCAGGTTATGGACTGAAATTCGGTTAACTGTATGAGACTGAATTTCATTGTTAGATCCTGTCCCTACTGGGCCGTTCACTACCCATCCAAGACGTGTTCTCATTGCATATGGGCCGTCTCCTTCACTCTTTATGACTTGCCAGGGCTCTATTGCTTTGGGTGCATTTGTGCCTATCAGCAAGTCAATGCCTGCATCAATAGTGTAAATGTTGACATCTTTAAGATAAGGCCACTTTGATAGAGACTTCTGGTTGGGTATGTTACTCTTTGTTAGAGGAATCTTTGCTTGTGTGTATGTCTCTGGCAGAGTTATGAACCCGTTGTCATGAAGTCCACTCACTTCCAGTCCAGTGATGACATTAGTCGACATAGTTTTCTCCTGGCCCATTGTGCGCAGCATGATGCTTGTTCTTTTCCCTTGTACATTTAGTTGGCGATTAATCTATCAGTACAAAAGGTGGCAGAGCTGCCGGGGTCAAGAAACGCATAAACTTGTATAACTGTGCTGCCCTTGTTTGATTTGACCTTTACGGGTACGATGGACATCAGACACTCTTCACCGGCCCCAGTTTGGCTGCATGTTTTGAGGGACACAAGGCCTGTGTTCTTCACCCTGTTGGGTTCCTTGGCTGTCTCCTTACTTGTTTCCTGTTGTTCTGCTCCTTTGTTCTGCTCCACTTGTCCTATGTGCAGTACAGTAGGATGCGCCCTCTTGCAAATGGTGCATGACCGGCGCTGGTTGCAGTCCTTGCTCATATGACCTGTTAAGAGACATGCAAAACAGATACCTCTTTCTTTCAAGAATGTCATCTTGTCAATGTGACGTTTCTTTTTAAACCAAGCGCAGCTTGCCAGTAGATGTTCTCCTGAGCAAAACAGACAGAATGGTCTATGTTGGACTGGTGGTGACGCGCTATTCCTCTGTTTGGGATAAGTGGGGATAACATCAATGGTTGCTGCGTTGGTTGTGAAGCCCTTGTCACTGTATTTGGATTTCACGGAACTTGAGTGTATGGGCCTTAGACCTTGTGCTTTTGGTGAGGGATCTTGTATAATACCAAAGACAGGGTCTGTCAAGATTTTGACTTGTCTTTCGATAAACTCAACTAAGGTTCCGAATGTGGCTCTGCGGTTTGTAGTTTCTTGAAACTTGCATACTTCCACTCTCCATCCTCCTCTCAATGTGTAGGGCAATTTGCTGACTAATAATTTCAAATTAGAAGCCAGATTTAATTCATCCATGTAGGCAATTTCATTCATACCATTCAAGCAACCTCTGAGGTACAGAGCATATGATTTCAGGGTTTGGGAATCCTCAGATCGAATGGAGGGCCATGTTAATGCCTTTTTAATGTATGCATTGGAGACTTGATACTCATTTCCAAAGTGCTCTTTGAGCAATTCTTTGGCCCTTGCAAAGCCTATATCGGCATCTAAGAAGAGACATGTCTTCACCAGCTCTCTGGCTTGACCACATGTATATTGCTCCAGATAGTACAATTTGTCTTTTGCATGCTCAATTTTGCTCTCTATCATATGTTCAAATGAACTAATAAATGATCTGTAATCAATTGGATCATTAGAAAATATCTTCATCTCCTTTCGTGGCAAAGATGATTTGTCCTGTTGCCTCATCAAAGATGCTGTGATGTCGTTTTGCCTCTGCAGAATGTCATAGAGATGAACAGTGTCTTGTTCTCCAGGAGAGGCCCGAGGTGCCTCACCTTGGGCCCGTCGCCCTGAGTGGGGCTGTGATGGACCCTGGGGGTGCAGAGTGGTTTGAGAGGGCTGTGCTTGAGGAGAGGACCTACTAAGGCGTGAAGGCTCCTGAGGATGGCTGCGGGGCTGTGGCTGACTTGGCTGGGCAGAGGATCTGTACAGAGATGGATCTGGCCACAGGGGGGACTGCGCAGATGGAAGGAAATACGGCTCTTTACTGGCCTGAAGTTGCATTGGTTGAGGGGGGAGGGCATGTGATTTAAGTCTAACACTCACATCTTGCATTCCTTTGCCATGCCCCTTTTCCACTTTTGGTTCATCATATTCCTTTCCAATAAATTCCTTTGTCTCTTGTAATTTGAGTGTTTTCTCAAAATACTTATTCATTCCATCTCTCTGTGAAACACCACTTTTTCTATCACTTAATACATCGAGTTTGGCATTAGCTGCATCTAATTCGCTTTGGACCGCTAACGTTTCCTTTTGTTTTCTCAGTTTTTCTTGTATTTGAGCCACATCTGCTTGTCTTTGAGCCAAATCTGCTTCCTCACTTTCTATGGCGTGCTTTTCTTTAAGAGCCGCCAGTTTAACTTGTAGCGCAGCCTTCTCCGCTGCTGCGCGGCTCCACGTGGAGGAGGTTGAAGAGACCTTTGATCCCCCGTCGTCTGCTTTCCTTGCATAAGTTGCAGAAACACTGTCCTCTGGACTTATGTCTTCTCCATCATCACCATCATCACGCCTTTCGTGTTCCGTTAGCCATGCATTCGCTTCCCACATGAACGATTCATTTATCTTTCTTTTAGGTTCATACCACACTGCATCATCAGATTCGCGTTCCTTTTCCGATAATACATGCTGATACTCCTTATGACTCGATTTAAATTCACCCAATAAGTCATCATATCGTGCTAGACTTTCCATCACTTGTTTTATATTTGACGGGACAGTCATCAGCTCTTTAATAACGTTCATCTGCGGGTAAGCATTCCGAGTTTAATCTTCCTGGATTTACGCAAATCTTTTGCGATTTCATTTTCATCCAACTCAGTTTGCACATTTGTGCCTTCGGGTTTACTGCTTTCATCAGCCATTGTGGAACAAAAAGGGAAGAATCCTCGCAAAAATCAAAGTATCCTTTCCACAATATATCAACGCTCCGTCGGCGTCAAGCTAATCCAGCAAGGCGCGCGCGCATCAACTAACAAGCAGCTTTTAAACTTTCTTCTAGCCACTTAAAGTCTGATCAAACTTGATTCAAAGACAATCCATAATTTGAACAAAAATATTATCTAACGAATAAATACAAGCTTCGGCTCCTTGAGCTCTTTGTCCAAGCACAACTTTAACTTTTTAAAGTATAGAGGCCTACCGCATTTTCGGGTTTTGTTTGTCGGCTTTCCTTTTTTCCTTTACGGCCGTTCCTGGCGTGGTTTTCGAGTTCCAATCCTTGTAATCCACGGGGTTATCCAGATCCAATAGCGAGCTTTTGACTAATATAGTGACCATTTATCCTGAGTGTCCATTTGTTTGTCACGTTTGTTGTCGGGGACTGGGGGTTCTTTGACGCTTGTGTTGTGAAATAAAGGAAATCCAAAGCGGTCCAAGTAAAGTTCCAAGTGGTGGGTTTATTACCAAAATGGATGTTACAACATGTGGGTAGAAAATAAAACAACAAATAAAGGTTTAGAGCACAAAAAAGCAGGGAGGCCTATCCTCCAGCAACATAATCAGACAGCAAGGTCAAAAGCTGTGTGCTCCCAGTCGGCCGCACCTCCCCCAGGTCACGCTCCTATTTATTGGCCGTTCAACCTGTAGAGGGCACAAATTCTCAGAAAATATAAATAAATACAAACATTAAAATAACGTATAGAAATGGCTCCTACAGAAATGTAAGACTTTTTAAGACTTTTTAAGACCACATCTAAATAAAATTTAAGACCTAATTTACGATGGAAATATACATCCTTTAACTCCCACGTAAAGCAAATCTCAAGGACTGCATTCTTTCATCTACGTAATATTTCAAGAATCAGGCACATCTTGTCTCAAAAAGATGCAGAAAAATTGGTTCACGCGTTCGTTACTTCGAGACTGGATTACTGCAACTCCTTATTAGCAGGCTGCTCTAATAAATCTCTTAGGTCCCTCCAGTTGATCCAGAATGCTGCAGCTCGTGTTCTCACTAAAACTAAGAAAAGAGATCACATCACTCCTGCACTAGGTGCTCTGCACTGGCTCCCAGTAAAATCAAGAATCACTTTTAAAATTCTTCTCTTAACCTACAAAGCCTTGATTGGTGATGCTCCATCATATCTTAAGGAGCTTGTCGTACCATATTGCCCCACTAGAGAGCTACGCTCACTAAATGCGGGACTACTTGTAGTTCCTAGAGTCTTAAAAAGTAGAATGGGAGCCAGAGCCTTTAGTTATCAAGCTCCTCTTCTATGGAACCAGCTTCCACCTTCAGTCCGGGAGGCAGACACAGTCACCTCGTTTAAGAGTAGACTTAAGACCTTCCTCTTTGACAGAGCTTATAGTTAGGGCTGAATCAGGTTCACCAGGTCCAGCCCCTTGATATGCTGCTATAGGCTTATAGCTGCCGGGGGACGTTTAGGATGCACTGAGTACCTATCTCCTCTTTTTTCTCTCCTTAAGGATGAATTTTCATCTCTCAATCACACGTTACTAACTCTGCTTTCTCCCCGGAAGTCCTTTGACTTTACGTCTCATGGGGTCATCGGACCCTATGAGACGGCATAGATCCTATCTGCCTGATGGATCGTCTGGGTCGTGGAATTCCTGCTCATGACTACGCCACTGTCCTGTTGAGACTCCGCCCACTCCTCCTCCCCACCGCCATCTGCCTGATGGATCGTGGAGGTCTCCATCGTGGAATATGCCTACTATGAACTATTCATACACTCTGTCACATTCATTGAATGTATTTTAACTCTAAATCTGTCCTTCTGTACACATGACATCTATTGTTCTGTCCATCCTGGAGAGGGATCCTCCTCTGTTCTCTCCTGAAGGTTTCTTCCTTTTTCCCCTGAAGGGTTATTTGGGAGTTTTTCCTGGTCCGATGTGAGGTTTTGGGGCAGGGATGTCTATGTGTACAGATTGTAAAGCACTCCGAGACAAATTTGTAATTTGTGAAATTGGGCTATACAAATAAACTGAATTGAATTGAATTGAATTGAATTAATCTAAATTAATTAATTCAAAGTAAACACACAGATGTCTGTTCAAA
>NC_079396.1:27397236-27417236 GCF_029220125.1 Pseudoliparis swirei
TGTTTCGAGTTAATTAGATATAGTGATTTGTTTAATACCCTACTAGTATACTTTTTCATGATATTCTAATATTTAGAGATAGGATATTTGAGTTTTCTTAAACTGTAAGCCATAATCAGCAATATTAAAAGAATAAAAGGCTTGCAATATTTCAGTAGATTTGTAATGAATCCAGAATGCATGACATTTTTGTTTTTTTAATTGCATTACAGAAAATAAAGAACTTTATCACAATATTCTAATTTTCTGAGACAGTCCTGTATATATATATATATATATACAGTATATACATATATATATATATATATATTACATATATATATAAATGTATATACATATATAATTTACATAAATATATATATAATGTATATATACATATATATATATATATATACACATATATAATTTACATATATATATATATATAATTTACATGCATATATATATGTATGTATATATATTCATACATATATATACATATACATATATAATTTACATATATATAAAAATATACTTGACATATATAATTTACATACCTATATACATATATAATTTACATATATATAATTTACATATATATATAATTTACATATATGCATATATATATATAAATAATTTACACTACCGTTCAAATGTTTGGGGTCACCCAGACAATTTTGTGTTTTCCATGAAAACTCACACTTATTTATCAGATGAATATAAAATATAGTCAAGATATTAACGAGGTTATAAATAATGATTTTATTTTAAATATTAATTCAGTGAAACATCAGATTAGTAAAAAAAAAAAAGTATTGAGACCCCATTGGTCCTTTAGATCTTAACACTGAACAGCATAACCAGTGGCCTTGGTAACTGACTGACATTCAAAGGGTTTCCTTTTCACCCTCCGCTAGTCTTCTATACATTTACAAAAATAAATTAAATTCACCATTAAAGTCTTTTGCATGTGCCACACCTCTGTTATACATCAAACATTCCAGAACAATCTCAGCTCTATTCAATGAGGCGTGATTTACTGAGTGTTCATTGGTTGTTTCAAATGTTGACAGACAAACGGATTGACCAATCACGGTGAAGGTTTTCGTGTGAGAGTTCTCTCCGCCGCGTCCCCCCGACACGTCGCCTCCGTTCCTCTGTGTCTCAGGGAGACGGGAGGAAGGAGGCAGGGAGGAACTGACTGATTCATCCACGAGTTAAACTGATTTCTGCTCCTTATTTTCGCGGAGAAAGAATTGTTTTAAAAACGGAAACAGTGTCAAACCGTACTGCCGCGGTTTTTAAAAAAAAAGTAAATTTTTTTTTTATTGCGTTAATTGCGGTAAAATATTTTAGTGCGTTAACGCGGCCAAATTAATCGCATAGATTAACGCGTTAACGCTGACAGCCCTAATATATATAGATATATATATTTCTATGTCTTCCTCACAGGATGTGTCCGTGGTAGGCCACGCGGTGGAGCGGCAGGTGCCCGCCGCTCAGAGGCGCGTTGGGGTCGGCTCCGTGGTCCAGCAGCAGGGCGACCACGTCGGGGTTCCCCGAGGCCGCCGCGTCGAACAGGAGGCTGCCGGACTCCGAGTCACACCGCACACGGGCTCCTGCCAGATCAATACATACATAGGCTGATTATTGAAATGTGATCCAGACCTGGAGAACAGCACGGAAAGGTGAAATATGAACGATTAATGTAGCACTCTGAAAAACAGAGTTTAAAACAAGAGCAAGAAAAACTAAGGCCAAATTTAGAAACTGATAAAACAGTATGATAGGTCAAACAATTAAAAAAATCGATACAATAGAAAAAAAAGATAAAAGTATGCTGTATACATTTGATGAAATAAAATAATATTATTAATCTTACTAGCAATCACAATAATTACATCTTTACATAATGTTATTAATCTAAAATAATGTTTAAAAAATATTTAAATAATGCAATTTTAATAATCCAATTAATATGACTAACAATATAATAATTAAATTTTTTGATATTTGGATTAATCTAAAATAATGTAAAAAAAATATTTTACCAATACAATTTTCAGAATATAAAATAATATAATTAATATTACTAACAATCATAATAATGACGTTTTTATAAAATTGTATTAATCTAAAATAATGTTTAAAAAATATTTGAATAATATAAAAATAACACTATTAATAACGATAATAATTAAATTTGTATATAATTTTAATAATTTAAAATAATGTTTTAAAAATATTTTAATGATACGATTTTAATAACATAAATAATATATTTAATATGAATAACAATCGTAATAATTACATTTTCATATAATTTTAATAACCTAAAGTAATGTTTAAAATATATATATAATTTTAATAATATAATTGTAATAATATAAAAAATATAATTTTAATAATATAAAGAAATAATCCTGAAATAAGAGCAGCATATTAACAAATTGAAAACCTTTTCTGAAAGAGTTTTTTAGCCCCCTCCTATTCCACTATAAATTGTGGGATAAAATAAATAAGTAATCAAACCCGGATATGTTTGAGATATCCTCTCGCGTACCTTTTTCCAACAGGACCTCCGCCACGCCCACGTGTCCGTTCTGCGCAGCCAGAGCCAGCGGCGTCTTCTTTGTCACGTCGCGTGCGTTCGGGTCGGCGCCGGAGTCCAGGAGCAGATACACGAAGTTCTCCAGGCCTAGAAAGGCGGACTCGTGCAGCGCGGTCCTGCCCAGCGGTCCCGTCTGATCCACTTCGGCCCCGTGGCGCAGCAGCAGCGTGGCCAAGTCGTACTGGTCGTTCAGAATAGCTGCAGAAACAAGCGGGGCCGCAGATTTAGGGACAAAATATCTCTTTGTGTCCGTAAAAAAAACACAAGAAACCCGCTGCGATTCGGACCTGCCACCAACGGAGAGTCCTGCTCGTCGTTCTGGAGATCCGGGCTGCAGGCGTTCTGCAGCAGGAACGTGGCGTTCTCCCGGAGGCCGTGAACCACGGCCAGGAACAGCGGCGTCTCGCCCTTCAGGGTGCGACACTGGGCGGCACCCGGGGGCGACGCTGGGAGCACGAACCAAAAAAAAACAAATCATCATGCGGTTAAAAAACAAACAAACACGTGACCTCAGGCTTATTTATTTTATCCCACAATTAATAGTGCAATAGGAGGGGGTTTTAAAATTATTTCAGAAAAGGTTTCCAATTTTATGCTGCTTTTATTTTATGATAATTTCTTTATATTATTAAAATTATATTTTTTATATTATTACAATTATATTATTTGATATTATTAAAATTGCATCATTAAAGTATTTTTAAAACATTCTTTTTAATTATTAAAATGTTATACAAATGTAATTATTATGATCGTTGTTAATAGTATTATTTCATATTATTGAAATTGTATAATTCAGATATTTTTAAAACATCATTTTATATTAATACAATTATCAAAAAATCTAATTATTATGATTGTTAGTAATATTAATTAGATTATTAATATTGCATTATTTAAATATTCTCTACCCGAGAAGGTGATCTCGAGGATCCTCCTGCTGCGGTGCGCCGAGGCCTCGTGCAGCGGGATCCACCCCCGTCCGTCCACCCTGGACAGGCGCTCCGTCTGCGCCGCCAGCCGGCTCAGCGCGTCCTCGTCCCCTAGACGCGAGGACGGACGCGTCAACGACGGGGCGCTCACATCCGCGACCGGTTGATTGCTTTCGCATCTTACCCTCCTCGATCGCCTTGAAGATGTCGTCGGGGTCTTCCCCGGCGGTCCGGTCTACGGAGAGAGAAGTTCAGAGCGTTCACGGCGTAGAGCCCATGAGACGTCATAGATCCCATCTGCTGATGGACCGTGGAGGGCTGGATCGTGGAATATGCCGACTACCAACTACGCCATGCTGCTGAGACTCCGCCCACTGCGGAGACTCCGCCCACTCCTCTCTACCTCTATCTGCCTGATGGATCGTGGAATATGCCGACTACCAACTATGCCATGCTGCTGAGACTCCGCCCACTGCTGAGACTCCGCCCACTGATGAGACTCCGCCCACTCCTCCTCTCTACCTCCCTCTGCCTGATGGATTGTGGAGGTCTCCATCGTGGAATATGCCGACTACCAACTACGCCATGCTGCTGAGACTCCGCCCACTCCTCCTCTGACTCCGCCCACTCCTCCTCCCCACCGCCATCTGCCTGATGGATCGTGGAGGTCTCCATCGTGGAATATGCCTACTATGAACTATTCATACACTCTGTCATATTCATTGAATGTATTTTAACTCTAATCTGTCCTTCTGGTCACATGACATCTATTGTTCTGTCCATCCTGGAGAGGGATCCTCCTCTGTTGCTCTGCTGAAGGTTTCTTCCCTTTTTTCACCCCTGAAGGGTTATTTGGGAGTTTTTCCTGATCCGATGTGAGGTCAAAGGTCAGGGATGTCTATGTGTACAGATTGTAAAGCATTCTGAGGGGAATTTGTAATTTGTGAAAATGGGCTCTACACATAAACTGAATTGAATTGAATAGAGACGACAGAGGGAAGGAGAAAGCGTTTTGAGAAGAAAGCGTATACGGTACGCGTGGCGGTTGGCCAAATTTAGAAACTGATAAAACATTACGATAGATCAAACAATCGATACAATAGGAAAAAAGATAAAAGTAAAATAATAAAATTAATATTATTAATTTTACTAGCAATCACAATCATTACATCTTTATATAATGTTATTCATCTAAAATAATGTTTGAAAAATATTTAAATAATGCAATTTTAACAATCCAATTAATATTACTAACAATTATAATGATTACATTTTTAGATATTTGTATTAATCTAAAATAATGTAAAAAAATATTTGAATACAATTTGAATAATATGAAAAATTACTATTAATAACGATCATAATAATTAAATTTGTAGATAATTTTATGAATTTAAAATAATGTTTTAAAAATATTTTAATGATACAATTTTAATAATATAATTAATATTACTAACAATCGTAATAATTACATTTTTATATCATTTTAATAATAGTGGATAACAAACTATTTCAGAGACGGACCTCGGGTTCAAGCCTTTGAGCTTCCTGTATTCAAGCAGACTCTGTTCGATGACACGTTGCGTGGCCTCGTCTTCGTCCGGCTCTTCCTCTTCCTCCTCCGACGGATACGAGCCGTCATTATCCGTCTCCTCGTTCATCTGTTGAGTCCGGAGAGGGGCAACACGGCCGATCGGGGTAAACAACACCGTACAACCTGCGACCGGCTGTCGGTCGGTCTCATTAGCACTTAAATTAAAGGTCAAAGGTGAACGGAGACACATTCAAGATGTAGAATCCAACGATCCCCGACGAGCGGCGAGTCCCCGCGTCGTCACTATGGCTCTTTTTCTTTTTTGTTTTGTTACGAGCCTCGTGCAGAGAAGTTTAAAACGAGCGAGCGTTTTCCAAAACATCTTTTTAAAGCAGATTGACCCCACAGAAAACTCCTCAGTAAGCACATCTGTTATTTATGAACCAGCCGGTGGGGGGGGGGGGGGGGGGGGTTTACCTTCAGTGAAACGTCTGTTCGGTGGCTCTTACAACAGCGAAGCCAGCAGAGCTGCAGCTATATATAATCCCCCCCCCCCCCTATAAATAACCAGACCACGGGGTCCTCGCGGCCTTTGACCCACTCAATAGCTGAGTAGATGGCGCGGCAGTGTCCAGTCGCTGGGTCACAGCAGTTCATGGAGATGTCTTTTAGTTTTGTTTTTTGTTGCTTTTTTTTTTTTTACCCACAACACACAAGCACAACAACACGACCCAGCACACTTTGATTACAAACTTTATAAAGAAACACTTAAAAAACAATTTTTTTGTCTCCATCCAGCTGGCCGGCAGAGATCGCACGAGATGCAATGACCTCCACAACAACAGTGGGGCCGCTGAGACTACTTAAACATCAAGGGAAACGAGCGGGCCGAATTGGACAGACTGAAGTGCCCACCACGTCCACCTCTGCAGCATCCTTCTTGCTAACGTCCAGTCTCTGGAAAATAAGATGGATGATTTTAGGGCAAGGATGATTCCAAGGACGTTGTCTGCAGAGTTTAAGCATCTTTTGTCTGTGAACTTGGCTGACCCGCTGGTGCGGATCGAGTCATATGTCCAACCAGTCGTTCTACTCTGTTTTTCCTGGTAAAGACTAAAGGAGGAGGGTCTGCTTCATAAGGTGGAGGGTCTGCTGGCAGCCCAAGAACATTATGGTGCGACCCCAAGGTATTAAGACTCTTTCCTCGTTCCTGCTACTTGACCTGGAACATCTGTGATCCCATGCCGTCCATTCCGCCTTCAGGAGTTCACCTGGTCATCCACCCAACCGTCACTACATTCCTAGCCCGGACACCCGGCGTAGCACTATAGGACCTACATGATGTGTTATGTCGGCATCAGAGAACTAAGAGAAATATCCAGCCTTATTCTGTGGCAAACCTACCTAGGACTTTAACAAAGGCAAACCACAAAGTCATGCCCGAACTTTCACCAGCATTCATTATTATACCAGGAAAGAACGTTGGACACTGCCTCGGGAAATCAGACCAACGGGATATGCGGGATTGTACATTTTTTTGTCTGACGGACTGGCTGTTTGACCCAGGCCGGATCGAGTCATAAGGGTCCAACCGAGTTCTTCTCTTCCGTCAGGGTGCAGACAGAACGGAAGAAATCTGTAATCAGAGGGGTGGAGGGTCTGCTTTTGACACGATGTGAGTGTGACATTGCACCATTAAGCATCTTTTCTTTCGCCCTTGAACAACCTGGAACATCTGACGACTCATCTCATGCCTTTTCATTCTACCTTCCCGTCAGTCAGTCTCGGGTCATCACCACCATTACCGCTCACAAGACACCGAGAGTTTAGACTATCGGGACCTACATGATGTTATGTCGGGTGTTATGCCTAAGTCAGATGGCTGTGGTGCTGGCCGCCGTGGTGGCGGCTGCAAAAAAAAAAAACAAGGCAAACCTTTCAAGTCGAGTGCCGTGCTTTCAACAGAACATTGGCTTGGACCAGACTATAAAGAACGTTGAGGCTACCTATACCATTCTCTCCTCTCTGTTGCCCTCTCCTCCATTGGGAAATCAGACCATGCCGCCATTTATAAACAAGAAGGTATAAACAAAGATCGCGCCGGAAGGTAGTGATTGGTAACGAATGCGTGGAGAGACCAATCAGAGCGAGCTACAGGACGCCTGAGACACAGCGACCGCATTACCATCCAACCCGTTCCAGTGACGAAGTAGGTTTGCGGAAGTAGCATGAGCCTCATAGCAACGCTTAACGGTGGTGCCGCCATTTTTCTGCTTCCGGGAGTGAAGCAAGATCTGGAAGAGCGGTAGTGGCAAAGGAAACGTAATCTGATTGGTCTGACCAGGGAGAGCTGAGCTACAGGACGCTCTGAGTATTGTCGACAATCCCGTCCAGTTCCGTCAGTAGCACGTGAGTTTCTTGAAAGTAGCAATGAGCCTCATAACGATAACGGACACCACCATCCCCCCGGTAAGGGTCTTTCCTAATCAAAAGCCGTGGGTTGATAGATCCATCCGTGAAGCTGTAACGCCTGCATTGCTGCCTATAACCGGTCTTGTATCCGGCAACATGGACGAATACAAGGCAGCGGTCTATGGACTGAGGAGGGCGGTGAAGAAAGCCAAGAGGAGGTACCGAGACAGAGTGGAATCACAGATGGAGCAGCGCGACACCAGGCGCCTATGGCAGGGGCTGGATATTACAAACTACCAGAGCAGACCCCGCAATGGTGTGGTGCCCGACGCTATGGCAGGGGCTACGGACTATTACAAACACCAGAGTAGACCCCGCATCGGTGAGTGTGAGATCCCTAGCGGACGACCTGAACTCATTTTATGCACGGTTTGAGGTCCCACCGCTAGCAACAACAGCGGCTACTAATGACTAACAACAACACCGTTAAGCGTAGCCGGTGGGTCTACCGCTGGGGATGAACACACTCTCTGTGACCGAGCACAGTGTGAGGAGGGCTCTGTTGAGGTGAACACCAGGAAAGCTGCAGGTCCAGATGGCATATCTGGGAAGTACTGAAGACCTGTGCTAACCAGCTAGCTCCAGTGTTCACCACAATATTCAACCTCTCCTGGCTGAGTCCGTGGTCCCGCCTGCTTCAAGAGATCCACTATTGTCCCTGTGCCCAAGAATGCTTCTCCAGCATGTATGAATGACTACCGACCGGTGGCCTCACCTCGGTGGTCATGAAATGCTGAGAGGCTGATAAAGGACTACATCTGCGCCTGCGCCTTCCTCCCTTCCTCCATGGACCCGCTGCAGTTTGCTTATCGCCCAAACAGATCCACGGATGGTGCTGTCCCCATGGAACTCCACACCACACTCTCTCATCTGGGCAGCCAGAGGGGGCTATGTGAGACTACTGTTCATTGATTATAGTTCAGCTTTCAACACCATAGTCCCTCCAGACTGGCGGCAAGCTGATTGAGCTGGGACTGAACACCCCCTGTGTGCTTGGATCCTGGACTTCCTGACCGCCAGGCCACAGGTGGTCAGGGTGGGCAAACCTCCTCATATCCCTCACCCTGAACACAGGATCCCCCCAGGGTTGCGTCCTCAGCCCCCTACTGTACTCCCTGTACACACATGACTGTGTGGCCAGGTTCAGCTCCAACACCATCATCAAGTTTGCGGATGACACAGTGGTGGTGGGCCTGATCTCCGACAACGACGAGAAGGCCTACCTGGAGGAAGTTGCTGATCTGTCACTCTGGTGCCAGGACAACAGCCTCATCATGAATGTCACCAAAACTAAGGAGCTGATTGTGGACTTTAGGAAGGTACAACAACAGAGGACGTACTCACCACTGGGGATTAACGGACTACTGTGGAGAGGGTGAGCGGTAAAAATACCCAGAGTCCACATCACCGAGGATCTGACATGGTCAACGAACACAGACACTCTGGTGAGAAAGGCAAGGCGGCGCCTCTACCACCTCAGGCAGCTGAGGAAATTTAAAGTTTCCCAGAGGATCCTTCAGTCCTTCTACTCTGGAGCTGTAGAGCGCCCTGACAGGAAGCATCACAGCCTGGTTTGGCAACTGCTCCGCTCAGGACAGGAAGGCTCTGCAGAGAGTAGTGCGTCGGGCTAGGCGCGCACCCATGGAACGTTCGGCTGAGCGCATCTATTGAACTACTCCCACCCTGCAGGACTTGTACACCAGGAGGTGCAGAACCAGAGCCGGCAGGATCATGAAGGATCCTCACCACCCCAACAACAGACTGTTTCAGCTGCTGCGGTCAGGCAGGCGCCTCCGTAGTCACGCTGCAAGAACAGAGAGACTGAGACGGAGTTTCTTTCCTCAGGCCATCAGGATTGTGAACCCGACCTCACCAGACCCCCCATAGACCCACACTTAACTGCCCTTCTACTCCGACCTCAGGACCCCCCCCACATAGACCCACCTTTGCTAGCACACACACACACACACACACTTACTGTAAATATTGTGTTGTTTTTTATTTGTAAATAGTGTGTACTTGTTGCCCTTGCACATTCCTGCTGAGCATTGCCACTTTCATTTCACTGCACACCCTGTGTGTGTATGTGACAAATAAAACATCTTGAATCTTGAATCTTGAAGGCCGCCAGTGGGCTCAGACGAGACGTGTTGATGTTGGAGGAACAGGAACCACCACCCGGACGGCACTGACAAAGAAACAGCGGTAGACTTCTACTTTACATCTATAAGCATTTTATTCAGAAATCAGGATACAAGTAGACATCATGCATGGGCCCCCCTCCGCCTGGTACCTATTGTATTCAGACCAGAGAGAGGCGCCTTAGCAGAGGGGGCGACGGTTTAAATAGTCATCAAGACAAGTTCTGATTGGTCCAGCGAAGAGAGGGCTGTGTCTTCTCATTGGTTCTTCGTCTCTCTGCTTCCGCCGTTGTCGCTCATTCATTGGTCCTTCGTGGCCCGCCAATGAGAGCATATGTTGTGAAAAAGTGTGAGAAAGGAAAGATGGAATTCACTTGTAGCTTCCTTTGACTGAGCTCGGGAGTTTTCTAAGATAATCTTATCTCTTCCGAGGTGGGATGCGCTGCGTCTAGAAGGTCGTTCATCAAAAGGGCCCCTTCACGTGTGTGTGTGTGTGTGTGTGTGTGTGTGTGTGTGTTGGGTCAGAGAAAGGGCATGTGTGTGTGTGTGTGTGTGTGAATCCGGATAATTGCCCTAGCTTGGACCGTTCCTTATCTTATCTGCGCTCATTAAATGTCTCTGTGGCTCTCCTGTTCATGTGAGCATGAGTGTTGCTTTGTTCTATTCAAATCTAGGGTGAGCGTTGGTGCATAAAGTTCATTTTGTGTGTCACTGTTATCTTCTTTGATCAGTTCAGGCGCTGGACTGCCCTGCTAAAGTTTCTAACCTTCCACAGTGATTTTCCACTTTACACATAACATTTATGCAAACAATACTAGGCTGTGCTAAGCTATAATATATATTCTTTACAGACGCTTGATGTTTGCAGAGGAGTGATCAAATGTTTGAGGAATTCATATTTTTATTTGAATTAATAAAGCACATTATCGGCTCACGGCGAGCAGCGTGTAGAAGTGAACACGTGTGGGGATGGTATGCGGTGTATGTGGACGGTTGTGTGTGTGTGTGTGTGTGGTAGGTCAGGGATGTAGAACTCATGTTCACAAACTCTTTGCATTTGATCATGGTTTATACGCGTGGAGAAGTATCATACATTTCAACATTTCTTTAATATAACATAAATCCATTTAATTTGAAACCTTCAAAATAAAAGCACGGGATAGTTTTCTCCAAGTCGTCAGGTGCCGCATAAAATGACGCGCGCCTTATGTTTGACACCTGTGGAGTAGATGTTCACGTATGTGGAGATTTGGCCTTTGTTCTCGCTGTGGGTGGGACTACAGGAACTGCTGTCTTGTTTCGTTGTGTTTATTTATTTAAATGTCATTGTTTTGTTGAAAATGCAATTAAAAAAAATGTTTAAGTCACGGAGAAACTGAGGAACATTTCTTTATTTTATTTTGAAATTGATGGCGCTGTAAGAACTGAGGATTAAAGGATCAGCCGGTGAAGAAGAACCGAGAAAAGCAAAACATTGAATTAGAGCCTCAGAGACGAGGGACGGAGAGTGACCGACGGATTACAGACACCAAACAATGGATTCAACTTTTTTCCCCTCGCGGTTAAATATCTCACCGTGGTTCGTCCATAAGTCAGAGGAATGAAGTATTCGTGGTGGAGGATGCAGCAGGAAAGAAAGAATACAGGAAGTAGAAAGGCTTCTGAGCTGAAGCCGCTCAGGGACACTGAGCCTACATCCTCACAGCAGGTAGAACTACAAGTTGTTGTTTTGAACACGTTTTTAAATCAACACATACGCACGCCGTCCGAAGTGGATTAGAAGGAAATGCCGTCGTGAACCGGGCGTCCGCCGGTCAGTCGTCCAGCTGGCAGAGCATGGCGACGCCGCGCTTTATCCACTTGGGAGGCGGCTCGCCGGAGGGCAGCGGCATGGAGAGCACGAAGTTGGTGGAGTGTCCCGTGGAGGAGAGGCTGCCCATCCTCGCGCTCGTCTTGTAGACCGGGCACACGTAGCGGGCCGCGTCCGCGCTCTTCTTCTCGGCTGCGCGAAGAGAGAAAGGAAGCAAGGAGACGAAGCGGGGAGTCAGGGAAGGGAAGAGGAGACGAGAACCTTCGCTTCGTCGCTTCATCCCGTTGAGATGACGGTCGTCAGACACCGACATCTACTCGGTTCGTCCTGGAGTCAAAGACTCGGTGGGATGTGAGGTCAGAGTTGATGTTTCACCTTTGAACACCAAAATATACTAAATTTATTCTTCAGGCATCAACCTGCAGCTCCTCTGAGTGAAGCTGGTGCAGAATATACGACTGACCACCAGGGGGCGACTCCTCTGGTTGTATAGAAGTCTATGCTTCATGTGTCAAAGCTGCATTCTCTCTCCTGACCACCAGGGGGCGACTCCTCTGGTTGTATAGAAGTCTATGCTTCATGTGTTAAAGCTGCATTCTCTCGCCTGACCACCAGGGGGCGAGTCCTCTGGTTGTATATAAGTCTATGCTTCATGTGTCAAAGATGCATTCTCTCTCCTGACCACCAGGGGGCGACTCCTCTGGTTGTATAGAAGTCTATGCTTCATGTGTCAAAGCTGCATTCTCTCTCCTGACCACCAGGGGGCGACTCCTCTGGTTGTATAGAAGTCTATGCTTCATGTGTCAAAGCTGCATTCTCTCTCCTGACCACCAGGGGGCGACTCCTCTGGTTGTATAGAAGTCTATGCTTCATGTGTCAAAGCTGCATTCTCTCCTGACCACCAGGGGCTCCTCTGGTTGTTCATGTTAAAGCTGCATTCTCTCTCCTGACCACCAGGAGAGAGAATGCCAACATGTCCGATGTGCGTTTGACAGTTGTCAACGTACTGGGTTTGATCCAGATGAGCGGCATGGCGTCAAACAGGACTTTGGGCTGCTGCTCTGCCAGAAGTCCTCTGAGGAGACAAACAAGCGGTCAACCTTCACGACCACGACGTGTGACTGTAACCACGGGGATGAACATCCACCTCGCCACGTCCCATCGAGCTCCTTCCAGAAACAATCCTTCCACGTAAACGCCGTCTTCGGGAGGCGCGTCCGACTCGGCGACGGGAAGAACCTACGAGATGAAATTACTAACAATTATAATAATTACATTTTTAGATATTTGTATTAATCTAAAATAATGTTTACAAAATATTTTAACAATACAATTTTCATAATATAAAATAATATAATTAATATTACTAACAATCATAATAATGACGTTTTTATATAATTGTATTAATCTAAAATAAAACATATTTTAATAGTACAATTCGAATAATATGAAATAATATTATTAACAACGATCATAATAATTACATTTGTATATCATTTTAATAATTTCAAATAATTTCAAAAAATGTTTTAATGCTACAATTTTAATAATGTAAATAATATAATTAATATAACTAACAATCATAATAGTTACATTTTTATATCATTTTAATAATCAAAAATAATGTTAACAAATATTATAAGAATGCAATTTTAATAATATCAAATAATATAATTATAATAATAATATAAAAAATATAATTTGATGAGCATATACATCTCATTTCAGATGGAGGGGACAGAGGGAATACAAAGTGTGCGACTTTTGACCTGGAAATCAAAGGCAAGCAGATCTATGGGCACGCGGTACTTCCTGGCGTAGTTCTGCATGGCCCCGGTCAGGAAGGCCTGCGTGAAGAAGAACCCGGACAGCCAGAACACGTCGGGTTTGCCGCTGTCGCACCAATCCTGCAGAAACTTGAGCCTTGAGAGAAGGTCATTGGTGTAGCTGCCCAGAGGCTTGAGGCTGGGGTACGAGCACTTGGCCCATTTCTCTGGGACCTTCCCCACGACCAGGCTGCCCGCCACGGCCTCCAGCTCGGCGTCCATCACCACCAGACCCTTGACGGCCTTCAACAGGTTCTGCAGGCTCACGCGGATGGTGCCGCACAGCGTGTTGTAGCGCTCCATCTCCTGGACGAGCACGGTGTTCATGCTCTCCTCGTAGACCACCGGGAACTTCAAGAGGGCCGCTTCCGTGTCTAAATTGTCCGGCAGCTGCGGGATCACAACCACCGTCAAGGAAACGGCGGCGGGCGAAGGAGGTTCCGTCGGCTCGTACCTTTTCGAGGACGTCGTTGGCGATGTCGAACAGCGCGCCGTCGCTCCCGGAGCTCGCCCCTCCTTTAGCCCCTCCTCCCTGGGTGAGCAGCAGCGAATCGAACAGCAGCTTCGTCTGCTGGAGATCTTTGGAGATGTCGACGTTCTCGTGCATCCCGAACACCTCGGGGTGCTGGCTGAGCGGAAGCTCCTGGAAGCACAGCAGCGAAAAGATGGCGCCAATCGGTTTGGGGAGAGAAAACGACGAAGGCGTTCGGCGAGTCGTCTCGGCCGGCCTCACCTTGATGAAGAAGATGTAGCCGGAATAGGGCGACGGCGGAGGGGCCAGGTAGTCGCGGCTCGGCGAGAGACTGTAGGAGCTCGTCACGGTGATGTCCGGGTTGTAGAAGTCGGCCAGGATGGTCATCAGGAGGCGGCGGTCCCAGTCGTCCGTCACGCGGCCGCCGTAGTTACACTCGCCCGTCAGGTAGGTGATGGCCTCGAAGGGCACCTCGTCGTATCCGTTCACAAACAGCTGGGGAAGACGACAGATTACACCGGCTGGAGTTTCCCGTCTCGTGGAAACGCGGCGAAGCGAAACTCTGGATCCCGGACGGCGTACCTGCAGCTGCCTGATGCTGATGTGCAGGTCGGACTCGTTAAAGCTGTACGGGATGTTCCAGCCCAGAGGGCCGAACTTCTTCCTCTCCTGAACGAGAGCGTGGAAGAAACACAGTCCGTACAGGAGCCTCTCCCAAACCTAGAGGGGGGGAGGTAGTCAGAGGACGTCCTTTTCTTCGTAGACCGAATCGAATGTGTGAAAGAGAATTCCTTCTTCTCACCATCTTAATTGTGTTAATCTAAATGGTGTTTATTCTCAAAAGCAGAGTACACAGTTATACATCGCACTTGTCATTCCCCCCCCCCCCAACTTTTTATATAATTGTATTAATCTAAAATAATGTTAAAAAAATATTTTAACAATACAATTTTCATAATATAAAATAATATAATTAATATTACTAACAATCATAATAATGACGTTTTTATAGAATTGTATTTATCTAAAATACTGTAAAAAAATATTTGAATAGTACAATTCGAATAATATGAAATAATATTATTATTAACGATCATAATAATTACGTTTGTATTTTATTTTAATAATTTAAAATATTTTAATGATACAATTTTAATAATATAAATAATATATAACACAAAACAAATCGAACAAATCGCACTTCTTCAATTGTCAAAAAGCACATTACAGTATGAGTAGTAAGAGTGAACGTGGTGTAGGAGGTCATACAGTCAAAACAGAGTTTGAGGAATTGTAAATTATTGCTATTATTAATTCCTACAGCAGCGTGAAGACGACTTAAATGGCTTTTTTTTCTCCTTTTTGTAAATAATAAAAAGAAAAGAAAAAAAGAACCGTCAAAGGCTACAAAAATGGTTTATAAATCTAACGAGAGAATCTTCTATTTATCCAAGTATCCTTTAATCGGACCTCGACTAGATTCCGCAGCCTCACCCCGGTTCGTATGGATATGAATGAATGTTGGTGGTGGGGGGAGGGGCCGTAGGCGCTGATTATAGGGCCGGGGCGTTTAGGATGCACTGAGTACCTCCTCTTTTTTTTCTCTCTCCTTAAGGATGAATTCTCTCTCAATCACACCTAACTTAACTGCTTTCCTTTCTGAAGTGACTTTGATCTTATCATGGGGTGGACGCCGGACCCTATGAGGCGGCATCTATCTGTCTGCCTGATGCCGAATGTCGTCGGGCTTTCAGCTCCATCACGCCACTGTCCACTTGTTCCCCCCCACCTCCTCTCCTCCCCTCCCCATCTGGATCGTGGATCGTGGAGGTCTCCATCGTGGCAATATTACTACTATTCTCCTTTCATATTCATCACATTCATTGAATGTATTTATTTCTAAATCTGTCCTTCTGGTCACATGACATCTATTGCATCTTCCCATCCTATCTCCTGGATCCTCTCCTGCCTTCTCCTCTGGTTTCTTCCTTTTTTTTTGAAGGGTTTTTTTTTGGTTTTTCCTGGTTTTGGGATGCAGGTTTGGGGCAGGGATGTCTATGTGTACAGATTGTAAAAATTTGTGATTTGTAATTTGTAAAATGAAAAATAAAAAATTTGAAATGAAATTGAATTGGGATGGGCTGATGGGGGCTGCCACGCCCAGTCTGCCCCAGGGCAGCTGTGGCTACTGATGTAGCTCCACTACCGGGATGACTGTGTGTGTATGACTACTGGACTCTGGACTGTAAAGCGACTTCGAGTGTCTAGAGAAGCGCTATATAAAATAAATGAGTAAAAATGAGTAGATTCAAATTTCTCCGTCTGTCGCCGCTGCGAGAACTTTTCTCTAATTTTAAGAAGAACACCGGATCCTTTAACCGCCTCCTCACCATCTTTTTGCCAGGGCAGCTCGCAAAGAAGTCCGGGTCGGACACCGGGTCGGACTGGTAGGACTGCAGCAGCTTGAGCCGGAGTCCCGTGGGAGGCTCGTTGGTCATCTTCACGCCGTTCTGCAGGATGCTCACTGGAAACTGACGGGAGAGGACGTTCACTCAGAGCGGCCGGCAGAGGACGTCTCGGTCCGGCGAGCTCGTGTCTACGCGTTTACCTCGGGCGAAGGGTAGCTGGTGAGCCACAGGCGGAAGTCCTGGTGGCAAGTGTCGGGACCGAAGCCCTCGCAGATCTTCTCCAGGCTGGACAACCAGGAGACGGCCAGGTGACAGTTCTGCAGACACACCCAGGTGCCCTCCAGCATGGCCGCGGAGATCATGTGGGCCGCGATGGGCCCCTGGCCCTGCCCCAGTGAGATGGACTGGAACTTGGCGCCGACCATTTTCATGTCGCTGGCGAACTTCAGCAAGCCTGCGGAGGGGACCCGTTGTTACCTCGGTGAGTCGGTGAGTTGGTGAGGGTGCATCTTTGTGTCAGTCCACCGCAGACTTCACATGACCAAACCCTTCGTGAACCCTCCGTGTATAAACGATCGTGGGTTATTCCTGAGCTGCTGTTGCTATGGACACCAAACTTTTCAGTTCAGGTGAAAAAAATGAAATGCCGGCTTCTATTTTGAGCGTTTCTCTACAAAACATATTATTATTTCTAACTCAGTGTAAATGAACATGTGACTATACAACAAACATGTTCCGTGACTTTTCCAAAACTTTTGTGATTAAATTTTTTTCAAGGAATTTTTCCAGGCATGGAAATAACCATTCTAAAATTCCATGTCTCTTCCAGGTTTTCCATGACCGCACGAACCCTGCTGGTGGTTTCTGGAAACACCTTTTTTCGCCCGTTTTATCCTCCCATTGACCGCCCGCTGACCTCTCCCTCACCCCTCTGAACAGAAACACCAACACTACGAGCCAGTGGTGGGTTGTATCAACTCATTTAGTTACGTCTAGAGAAACACTCGACTGAGTGCATCTTCTTCTGTGTTCTAACGGGAAGCTTTGCGTGGAACCTGGACCGTTCGTGAGTGGAACTGCAGGGACTTACTCGCCATGGGATCGGCTCCCGGAGACAGCACGAATACCAGCGGCACGGTGGAGTTGGAGTCCTTGTAGCTCTCCGTCAGGTCGAATGGAGGCGGCTCCACAAAACTCTTCCCCATTTTTACCGTCACGAATTTCGTCACGGCCGGAACCATCTTGTCGGGCCGGAGGCAGCGGACGACGATCATCTTCTGCAGGTCGTTGAGTCGTCCGCACCACGGCGCCGGCAGCTCGGCGTCGCTCGGTTCTACGCTGTCGTAGATGGATTTAAAGCCTTCTGGGCTTTGGATGAAAGCCTCTCTGTGGAATGAATAACACATACGATTGAAAAGGAATGCCAGAGTGTCCTTTAATGACATCATAGAGCGTCCTACAATGACATCATAGAGCGTCCTACAATGACATCATAGAGCGTCCTACAATGACATCATAGAGTGTCTTACAATGACATCATAGAGCGTCCTACAATGACATCATAGAGTGTCTTACAATGACATCATAGAGCGTCCTACAATGACATCATAGTGTCTTACAATGACATCATAGAGTGTCCTACTATTACATCATAGTGTCCTACAATGACATCATAGTGTCCTACAATGACATCAGTGTCCTACTATTACATCATAGAGTGTCCTACAATGACATCATAGAGTGTCCTACTATTACATCATAGAGTGTCCTACAATGACATCATAGTGTCCTACAATGACATCAGTGTCCTACAATGACATCATAGAGCGTCCTACAATGACATCATAGAGCGTCTTACAATGACATCATAGTGTCCTACAATGACATCATAGAGCGTCCTACAATGACATCATAGAGTGTCTTACAATGACATCATAGAGTGTCTTACAATGACATCATAGAGCGTCCTACAATGACATCATAGTGTCTTACAATGACATCATAGAGTGTCCTACTATTACATCATAGTGTCCTACAATGACATCAGTGTCCTACAATGACATCATAGTGTCTTACAATGACATCATAGAGTGTCCTACTATTACATCATAGTGTCCTACAATGACATCATAGAGTGTCCTACAATGACATCATAGAGTGTCCTACAATGACATCATAGAGTGTCCTACTATTACATCATAGTGTCCTACAATGACATCATAGTGTCCTACAATGACATCATAGTGTCTTACTATGACATCATAGAGTGTCCTACTATTACATCATAGTGTCCTACAATGACTTCAGAGTGTCCTACTATTACATCAGTGTCCTACAATGACATCATAGTGTCTTACAATGACATCATAGAGTGTCCTACTATTACATCATAGTGTCCTACAATGACATCATAGTGTCTTACAATGACATCATAGAGTGTCCTACTATTACATCATAGTGTCCTACAATGACATCAGTGTCCTACTATTACATCATAGTGTCCTACAATGACTTCAGAGTGTCCTACTATTACATCATAGTGTCCTACAATGACATCATAGTGTCTTACAATGACATCATAGAGTGTCCTACTATTACATCATAGTGTCCTACAATGACATCATAGTGTCCTACAATGACATCAGTGTCCTACAATGACATCATAGTGTCCTACTATTACATCATAGTGTCCTACAATGACATCAGAGTGTCCTACTATTACATCATAGTGTCCTACTATGACATCATAGAGTGTCCTACTATTACATCATGGAGAGACATTGTAACAAAAATGTGTGATTTTTTAGTTTTCGTATTTGTTTATAACAAATGTCTCTCTAGCGCCCCCTAGAGTGTCGTACCCACATTTTCTTTCACCAATGACGGATTGAGTTGAAATGTGCCTTACACGTCCGCTTGGACCTGCTCTACAACATTTCCAATATCACCCGTAAGCTCCGCCTACTTAGATTTTCCGCCATTTTTAATTTGGTAAAAAACTGTTTTTTTCATTTGTATATGTGTTGTTTTTGTGTTTTTTTACTTCTCTTTACACATAGAATCTGAAAAGTTGAAATATGTGTATGTGAGACTCTAAACACTAATAAAATATAAAGGAAAAAAAGATAAAAGGAGCGCCAGACAACGGGACAGTGACGTCGCCGGCGTGAAGCCGCGTCCGCTTCAGAGTGAGCGATGCTGTTTTACTTGAACCCCCGGAGGCCCGGCAGGTCGCTGGCTCTGCAGATCTCGTCCCAGCTCTTGTCCTGAAGCCAGCTGGGGGCGGGGTTGGCGGCGGCGTTCTGCAGCCCCACTCCGCCCGTCAGGAAGAACATGAAGTCGGAGTACGCGATCTCCTCCGAAGCGCTGCAGAGGACGAAGGAGAGGCGGTCGGTCCGAGCGCGGCGAAGTAAAGCCGTGAGGGCGTCTCCTTCGACACTCACAGGAACAGGTTGCAGCAGAGGAGGAAGGAGAAGAGGAGCTTGTCCTTCTCGAACAGAGAGCGGCAGACGTTGCAGAACAGGCTGTTGGTGAAGTAACTGATCAGGTAGTGGAGCCTCTTCGTCAGGTTCTTCGGCTTGAGACTGGAGGGAGACAGAAAGCGTCAGACGAACGCGACGTGAGGCCGAGCTGAAGGTTCAGGTCGGAGGTCGGCGGGGAGTTTGAGATGAAACATGTTCATAATATCCACAATAAAGAAAACGTGTGTTATGTTACACTAATGCAGATCTACGAGTAAACATCTCCCCTCCAGCTGTTATTTATGACTGGTTTCACATTGTCTTTAGTCGAGGGCTCGCTGGCCTTCTGACCTC